>NC_068940.1:4225000-4315000 GCF_026419915.1 Harpia harpyja
TAATTGTTTTCTTTTTTTTCTGTATGCATTTGCATGCTAAAAATAGGATTTTATAGTGTCCTTACAATGGAATAGCCAATTGCTCCCAATTGGAAAATGACTGATTAATGTTACGCTTAAATGCCTTGAGAAGATCTCCCTTTCTTTCCCGGCCAATAATGGCAATCATAAAATTTCAATACAATACCTTGCAGAAAAACAAGAACTTGTGGTGGATGTCAGCGCAGTAGTCTCCATGGACCTTGGTGTCATTCCAGCGCTCTGTAATGCCTACAATGACATGTCCCCCCCCCCCCGCTCGCTCTCTTCAGGAGAACTGCCTCCTGGGATGAGGCATTTGATGCACTTTCAGGTAGACAGTTAACAACATTGGATGTATACAACAGAATGTGCTAATTTTTTCTTTACTACAGAGTCCATGAATGTAAGCAGAAAGCTCGCACTTAAGCTAATACCTAACATATCTGTATGATAACAGAAATTTACACACCATTTTTCATTAGTCTCTTCCCTCCTCTCTTTCCTATTTTCCTTTCTGTAGACTACATAAAAATAAAATTGCTTTTCAAAAGAGTTGTAAGTCTTTTTTTTTTAAAGGTTGTCATACAGTTAGAGATATAGGACTTTAAGACTTATAAGGAAGAGGGGTGGGGATGTGACAGAGGTTGGGGGATGACTAGATTGCAGCTGGATGTCAAAAAAGACAAAATGTTTCCTTGAAAAAACGAGGCTCTATTAGGACACGGGAACTAATGTAAGTGTCAATCCATTAAGATTTAGCATTCGGGGTCCTATTTTTTTCTTTTAGGCACGGGAAAATGAATTGCAAATACATTAACAATTGATCCATAAACCATTACTGAGTGCCTTGAAAAGGCATGTGAACAGGATTAGTATCTCTTGAAATCCACTGCCACTCCTGGAGCTCAGTGTTGAGCAAGAGAGGTGCTTTGCTCTTGAAAATCTAACGACCAGTTTTGCAATGTCACCAATTTTTTTCAATCATCCAAATACCACCAATTCAATTAAGCTCATAAACTTCCTACCCATAGTTCTCCAGGATAAGCAGCTCCATTTAAAAGTGAATGCGGACGAGCTTGTGCTGTCCATGTGAAATATTGTTCAATCAACAGCCAAAGTTTTACTTGTCAGTTTTGATATATCCGATAATAGCTGTAGGTTGTTTTGCAATGTCCAATGTTCTGTGAAGATGGGCTTTTCATATTCTTTATTGTTTTTTTCTGACAAAATGTTGCCTGGACTTTTGCAGTTTTGTGAAATGAAACAACAGTAAAAACAATATATAATTTAACCCTCATAGACCTAGCTGGACTGCAGATAAGCATCTTTCCCAGGCTTATGGCTAGTTTTGGCCAGGATATAATGAGTTCCTGTTCATTGATCCCTTATAAGCATCCTCAATGATTGAACATAACCCCATGCACAGCAGGCAGTCATTCATTTGTGCCCCTTTTCAACTCCATTTTAATCAGCATTTGACACTGTTGAAAATCAAATCCATAATTAAGCTTCACAGACAGTCAGAGTTTTGGCAAATAATGCCAAAAAAGCAAAATTTGGAGATACTTTTGTAGTCAAGCATCTATATAAATTCTGCATTATATACTCTTGGTGCCCAATGATTTATTGGTACTTAATGGCTCTTTGTTCCTTTTTTTCTCATTTTCTCTGCTAAGGTTATTACCCTGCATTATTAACACACTCACGTGTGACTCTTTATTTATTTTTTACTAGTGGGAATACACTTTTTTTAGAAACAGCTGTTTATTGTATATATAGGTTTAAAGTAAAGGTACACAAACACACTCACAAATCAACTTAATAAGCACCCTGATAAATAGCACGGCTGCTTAATTGGGACAATTGCTAGGGAACAGATTCAATGACCCCAATCAGTGAATTAATGGCACACCTAGTTGTGAAAAGTCCATTTAAATGATATGCTTGGTGTTGTCTGGTGCCTAGTCACAGTAGTTAACAGGTGTGAATTGGTGTTCATAGCATAAATTTCCTGCTGCTTGACCCTTTGTTCACTTCAGGTTGCTTCTCTACTCTTTCATAGTTGCTAAGTGAATGAAAATTACTGGATTTGTCTTAAATTTATCAGACTATATTAACACCTTTATAACAGCCAATTTTAAAAGTAAGATTATTTAGAGAGAACGGTCTCTGTGGGAACCTTTCTAATTATTTACTGGCTAGGCAAAATGAAACCCATTTTCTGTGCCATATTCAACCACATGCTTTTAAAGTAAGTAAGTTCCAGAGTAACTAATAAACTGTATTTTAGACAGAACCTCGACTTATTAATCTGGTTTCTTGGGGAATGCACTGTTTCCGTGAACTTTGCTGATTCCCTGATTAAGGGCCCTGTAGGGACAGCTAAATAATGTAACATCTAAACTATCTGGTGCCTGTCCCCAGAAGTGGACATCTCTGACTCCTGAATTCCACGAAGAGCGGTGAGGCTGCACGTCCCACAGGCCAGTGTGCTGATTTGTCTGCTCAGTGTTTGGTTTCTGAGTGTGGTAAAGATCAGTCTGCAAAGTTGATATGGCTGGATTTAAAAACAACACAGACAAAACTATTTTCCCCCCATGTCTGCTGATATCTGGAGGTTGTTAGATAAGTATTGGGTTCTTTTGTTTTATATTTCCTTTCTCATCCTTAGGAAGTTTATCTCTTATGGAAACAATGCAAAGGAATAGAAGCATAATAAATTGACTGAAGTAAATAAACATGTCCTTTTCTCTTCTCTTCCTGCGTGAATCTGTCACTTTAAGTTTCACTGTGTCTCTAATGGGAGTTTGTCAGCTAAATAAAACTGTTCAGCTGCTTTCTCTAAGTTGCCATCAAGGAAATCTGACCAGATATGTAAAAGCTACCCTGTCATAAAGTTTTATGACTATATTTGAAAGATTTATAGATGCAATCATATTAAAAACCTTCTTTTGCCGAAGCAGAAGATGAAAAAAGAGCAAAATAATCTATGAAGTTCATAACTGGTCACTGAAGTGCTTGAATACGGACGGGATGGATGCCACTGAAAACCATGTTATGTAGTGTCTTACGTTTCAACACACCACAAAACTACAAACGTACTTATACATCACGAGTGTTTGATGTGCAAGGAAAGAGAAGGAATACATGATCTATAGCTGCCATATGACGTTCAGCAGGCAGTTCAACACTTCACTGGCTCAGCTGATAGCCCTGGTAGAGTATGTCAAAGCTAAAGATCCATCTCCGATGCCAGCCATCCAGAGTACGTTACAACTTCAAGGCAAACTCAAGATACTAAAACTGTCAGTGCGGTGGTAAGGGAGATGGAATAAGTGGGTGGGACTGCATAAAAAAGGGCTTTCACTCAATCCCTATTGCTTTCTCACTTCCAGTCTTTTCTTCTGAGGCCACTGAATCAACTTGCATTGCCAATAAGTAACCAAACTGAGAGAGCGCAATACCTTTTCTGCCTTCATTTCAAAGCAACTGATGGCTCTTTTAGAAAATAACACAGAAAGTTTTAAAAATGTAATTTTGTTTGGGAATCTTTTAAAATCAAAGGCCTCCTGGACAACAGTTAACAGCAATGTTAATGAAATGGCAGTGTGTGGCACCACAGGCTCTGGGGCAGTAAAAGAAGCCAGGTACCACAGGAGGTATATAAGAGAATTGTTAATGCTGGCAGAGCTAGTTTCAAAGTCCAGCTTCACTCTTGATGGTAACAGATAACTAAACACAACTGTAGCAATAGCTCCACCAAGGAAGGGGTAAGCATCCTATTTAGACAGTTGGTCGTGCAAGTGTAGGCATGGCTATAGGTATCCCTTAATAGGAAGAAAGCGAGGGAATAGATAACAGGATGCTCTCTTTTACTGTTTTTTTTCTTTTACTTTTTTTATTGTACATGTTCCCCTGTGTCAACACTTTGACTGTACATTACCTGAAATAGCAAGCAGAACTGTATCAGCCTACTTGCCCTGATTTAGGAGAGGTTTTGCTGATGACCGTTGTTCATTTCTTTTCATATATCTGCTTTTGTCCCTTTGTTTTGGAGCTTCATCTCCAAGCAAGAACACCTTCAAATGGCTAAAGACAAGCTTTAATTGAAAACTTGAACACATGCTGAATGTGTCACAGTGCTTGGACAGTCACTGTACACAAACATTTATATTCAATGAAAGGAAAGTCCCACTAACCAAACCCAGCTTGATTGGAATCTGAGACTGCCAAGCAGTATTTGTCAGGCATAACTACAGTACAGAGGCAGTAATACACTGTTTTCAGCCAGATGGATGTAGGGAGGTCAACAAGAGACCTAAGCTCTGCCTGGCTGGAGGTATTGCAAGTGCTGTAGAAAAAATTTTGAAAAAAATTCTACTCTGGACAATGGAAAGTATCTAGTAATTGTTCTTCTCGCATATATTCAGTCAATAAGAGGTAAAATAGTTTAAAATTTTTTTTTTTCATTTCAAACTCTTTATCAGTTCAATATAGATTAATAGCCACAGAAATCACATTAAAACATGGCAGCAGTCAGGATGTACACAACAGTGTAAAGCATTAATTAAAACTAAATACACATGCTGTATGAGGGCCTCAAATTATTTATAGATTTTTAACTCTCGCCTTTCAGAGGATGTAATCCTTACACAAGTGTCTTTTTTATTGTTTGCTTAGACCACATAACAAAATGTGGTTATTATTACCACAGACCATTATACCAAATATAAGCCATTCTCTAAACTTTTAAAGAAAAATCTTAAATTGATATTTAGTGTGAAATAATGTGACTGACATGTGAAGATACCTTGCACAGTGTGGCAGATATCTTGTTAAATTATCCGTGGTATTGGGAACTTGCAGGTCGTTGACTATCCCAATTTAATTTGGCTAGTACAGGACATTTCTAATAATTAATACTGTAATAACACTTAATGATCTGCACTCATGCAATCTGAAAAACCAGCTAATGGTGCAGTTTTTAGTGACTGCACGAACAGCAAGTTTTAAATTTGTCAAATGCTGCTATTTCAGCATCACACAGTCATGCAGAAGACCCTGCCTGTGGGGCTGTCACTGATCCAGACACTAGAGACTTGGCCATGACGTAGCAAGAAGTGGTGGACTTGGTCTCAAGGGAGATGTTCCTTTGGAATTACAAGTGGGAGTAATACGTTGATGGGGAACCACTAGCACTCCCCATTTCCCTCTTGTTCCAGGGCTGTTGACAGAAGGGATAAGAAGAAAGTGGAAAATGGGAGATCAGAATACAAAAGAACAAATCTGTTCACTTACCTTATTATAGTGGATTGTTAATTTTAGGACTAACTGCTCTCTGAATTTCTTAATCACAGGCTCTACCTGAAATGGTCTGGTTGACATAAAGGTAGGCTTTATTCTGTAGTCAGTGGAATAAGACCATCGGCACCAGTTTCTATACTGCAAGGTAGTAGAGTTTAATCCTCTGAAAGAATAGATGGACATCGTCTCTTACACGTATTTCAAAGATTTTGTCATGGTGAAGGACTTCGGAAAAATTCCCATTGGTCTATAATGGAGATAACTTTTGGAATAACAATTAAAAGCAAGTCAACAAATTTCCTTTCTCCCTCACAGCGCCATCCTATGCTTGAGAATGAACACAATTTAACTCCTTGGTGCTATAAATTCAAACTACATTATCCAGGAAATAGAATTCAGCATTCTTTAAAATAGCAGAATTTCACTGAAGGCTCCAGTTCAAATGAGATAATACCAAGTTCTACTTTGCCAACCCACACTTCAGGATTATGGAGCTGCTTTTCATTAAACTGTGGCCCTTGGGTTAGAAAATGGTTTTATTGACAAACAATGATTCAAATAAAGTGAGAAGGTAAACATTGCACCTTCCCTGCATTAGCTCAAGAAGGAAAATGGTTAACTACCCAGTTAAAGGGTGAGACTAGGGAAACATCTCATTCTGACTGAAAGACAGATCTCATGTGAGCTTACAGAGGAATCTACATGAACAGGAAAGTGAAAGAGCTTAGACTTTGAGGGAATGAAAAGAGGTTTATCCTCTTCTCTTAGTTTAAGTAAAAATCACGGACTTCCCAATTAAGTCAAGACCACATGAAGATTGATAAAAAAACCAAGCTTTATTTTGTACATTTCAGGATTGCCTTTATCCTCGGACTTTTAAAATTAAGATTTTTTTATCTTGCATTTATTTTTTCCTGTGCTTAGCACTGTGAGCCAGCAATCAAGAAAACCAGATCAAACTGCTTGAGTGATCCAAAGAAAGAGGATGGGCGTTTGTGCTTTCTCTTCACAATTTTTGATATGTACTAATCAACAAAGTCCAGTCCTGTAACTAATTTACTGGTACATGGACTCCAATGGAGGAAGAACTAAGTCAAGTCAAAGGACACAACAATTTTAAGAAGAGAACATGAATATGCAAGGAAGTTTCATGTCTCTCTTCTCCTGAGGGCATCTACTCTTTGCTCTTTCAGTTAGGTTTTTAATGTCATAATTATACTAGGTTGATATTTTAGTGAGCTGGATACATGGCTTTTATCTCCAGCTGTAAAAGAAAATGTCCATTCCTCTCAGAAGGTGACTCACTCATTTTAGGCCATGGTTAGTTCAATTTATCTGGGTCTAGGGACTGCTGCAATCACAGACATGATGCTCACATGTAAGGCCTGATCCATAACAACGACTGAACTGTGAGAACTCAGAAGTGAAGGGCTACTAGCCAAAATGAAGCTCAGATGATAATTTTCAAAACTGTTAAAAAAACATTGTTCTTGTCTGGGAGTGAAGTCCTGGTTCTAATAATTTCAAGAAAAAACTTCTCATCATTTTTAGTGGGTGTAGTCTCATCCTAGATATGTTTCATGAATATACACCATATTTTAACCTAAAGTTTATTGCTGGTTTGAGTCTAAAATTCAGTTCTTGTTTGTGATTCACCCAAAAATCAGTAGCATTTAATAATCTATAGAGGACTAAGTGGCATGCAAATAAGATTTCAGGAGCCCCGCAAATCTGTTAAAAAAGGCACGTAATTCATCCAAGCCATTTTATGAGTTATTAGTTGCCATAGCAGATGAAACTAGCAATGCACAGGATTTTTCTCCAGTTTGTCTTTGTATCCCGTTACAATATCCCATTGCAATGGGATACTAGGGGAAGCATAAGGCTAATGAAAAAAAAATCATAGAAACAAACAGCTCATTAAAGGTCATGCAGGCCCTAAAATATGAAGGTATATGACCCTTCTATGTTTATTGAAAGATAGCAGTCAAAGAAATGAGCAAAAGAGAAATACAATGTTTGTAAAACTTTCATTTGTAATTTTGATGTACGCAAATTCATACATTAGCATGTGGTTTCACACATTGTTAACAAAGATGACTGACTCTAGAAAGTTAATTTAGCCATTTATTTCAACTATCTAGTGATAAGAATACCAATCACATCTTATGTCTGAAATAACTGGATTATCTACAATAACAAATATATTGCATTCCTGTTTTCCCATATTTATTTTATCCAGTTTTCTGTCCTGTTACTCCCCTTCCCTTCCCTTCCCTTCCCTTCCCTTCCCTTCCCTTCCCTTCCCTTCCCTTCCCTTCCCTTCCCTTCCCTTCCCTTCCCTTCCCTTCCCTTCCCTTCCCTTCCCTTCCCTTCCCTTCCCTTCCCTTCCCTTCCCTTCCCTTCCCTTCCCTTCCCTTCCCTTCCCTTCCCTTCCCATTTCTTTTTTGCTTATCTAAGGTTGCACATTTATTTCATTTGTAAATGTACTAAAACATTACTCTTACATACATGGCTGAGGCCACAGTGGCTAAGCAGATGCTGGCCATTTCACCTCACAAAGGCAATGACTTTCTGTTGCAAAGACATCTATCCTCTCTGAGACGAAACAAGAATCAGCAGATCACCAGAGTATCCTTGAAACCCCAAAGAGTAAATGATTGGGAGAAAACATGAGGCTGTCATTGGTGTAAACCATTTTTTGTTAAAAGGTTTTTAAACATTTATTTCCCAATTAAAAAAAAAAAAAATTGATTCTAATCCATTTTGATCAACAGCCTGTGTAGTAGATGAACTCTTTTGCACTGTTTTGTTAATTAACAAGATAGAATTTGTCAGAAAAATCACTGAAAATTAATTTATTTTTTAAAACTTGGGGAAATAAAAGGAAGTTCTAGCCTGCAGTAAAACACTGTGGAGAATTAATGTGACTGCAAAATTTGACCAGTCTCTTTCTGAGCCTTTCTGACCCTGACTCTTTGAAAGCTGTAGTCATACTTGCAAATGATGTATGCTTTATTTCCCACTATGTCAAACCTGAAGAATGTCTTAGCTGAGTTTAATATCAATCTCAAATAATGTCTGCAGACAAGTAACCTGATGCCAAGAAATATTTTTAATTCCTACAGAAGTCAAAGAACAATGAAACTCAATAGCATTTGCAGGTACACAAAACCGTCAGTAGAAAAGAAAATGAAAACTATCAAATTTTGTCTTCTACATGGAATAAATAACATTCCACAGCAGACACTGTCAGCACCTCCTCAACAACATATATGAGACAAGAGTGTTGTGTTTTATTAAAACACACTCTGTATTTTACTCAATGAAGCGCTGAATTGAAGTTCAAATATTTAAGGCCCAGTCGAAAACATGCAGACAGTACTTTCTTAACTCAGACACGCAGTTTATGTTACAGTCTAGCAGTCCTCTTAACTACAAATGTTCAACCTATTTCAGGATCTAGCACGTGACTTGTACCACGTGCTCTTCAGCATTCTTTTGGCAATTTTATGTGACCATTCTTTATAACAGAGAGGGCTGCTTTTTAAATATGTTTTAAATTGGCTGAGCACCTTTAATCTTCTGTTTCAAATTCTATAACTTTCCAAAAAGACATGCTACTGTCATCTGTGTCACTTTACTTAACTGGCTTCCTTATGGTACTAATGCATTTACAGTTTGTTATCACAGTCCTAGTTTTTCTGTAACAATCATTGAAATAACTCAGGCATTCAATCCTGGCAAGCCACAGACTATTCCGCACTTTGAAATTCATAGATTGAGCAGCAAAGTGTCAGATCATTTTTCATAACCCTTGTTTCCTTGTCAGCATGTCATAGCCAGTAAAGAGCTGCTAGATTAGTACAAATATATAAATCTTTTCTCAGCTTCACCTCACTGCTGTTTAATACTACTTTACTACACCACTGTGCTTACTAGCTTAAAATACCTTCTGTTTGGAGAAACGCATATTTATTATTATTATTGGGGAGTTTTTGTGCAATTTCCCTGAGCACAGGCTGACAGCTGCATAGCACTTTGTCATTTATCATTGTACACAAGATTTGTCAACTTGGGAAACAATTTCAATAAAAAAAATCTACATGAAATTACTTTGTGAGAGGAAAAAAAAACCAGTTCTGGCTTTTGTATGTGCAATTCTGTCTCTCTATTTATTTATTTATTTTTGTCTACTTTTTTCTTCTTTTTTTTAATTTTGGCTGTGAAAGGTACTTAATGTACCAAAAACAATTTGTACAAGCATTATTTCACCAATTGAAAGTGTGTACGCCTTGCTGAGGTCTCCCTTATCTAACTGTTGCTAATACATTTTCATGCTGTGCTCTTATGGCTTCATTTTACAGTTGACGAGATCACCCACTCCATGCTGTGTTGGAAATGGGACCCTCGTCACTCTAGTCCACAGAGTGCACTTAACATGTGAACAACAAACAACAAAAAGTTACTGCTTTAAAACATCTTCATCCCTTTATCCCTTTGTTGTAAACTTAGCCTTGCTTTTATGGCTCTTTAATAAACCAAAGCATAACAGCTATGTAAATCAGGAATCCTGTACCTATCAAAAAGAGGGAGGATTTACTAACCTATATGTTCTGTTGAGTTAACCTCAGAACAGGTCAATTACACTCTTCAGATACTTCTAAAATCTGCAGCAGTCCTCCTCTGCTGACCTCATCCTCCTCAAAGCTTACAGTGGGAGAAATAATATTTCCTTTCCATGACATAACATTTTTCTCCACTTTTGTTTAATTTCTTATACATCATGCCCTGTAACAAGATCAGCATCTAAGGCCTGCAGTTAGTAAAACCAGCTGGGGCAATAATTGCTGTGAAATTATGTTCTGGACAGCTGAAAAGGAGGGATCAGTATTACAGTCTCTTGTTTTCCACCCTGTCAGTTTTTTCTCCAGCTATGGATTTGTTGTCATCAGCGCCTGATGATTCTGCTGACACCCCTGTCAGAAAATGAATTTTTCACTCCCCACTTGATTGACTCCATTCATAGCATGTAACTCTGTCAAAAAGTGCCACTCTCAAGCTCACTCACTCATGTGTTTGTGTTTTCTACACCAGCGCTGGACAGACAGACACATAAAACCGTGAAATATTCAGTAGGCGTATTTCCACCTTAATTTATAGTTCTTTATTTTCCTTGCAAAAGGCTATGTTTTCTTCTTCGAGTTTGCTTTAAATCACTTGATTTCAAAAATCTTTCTTTCGGAGGAAGGAGATTTGCAGATTCTGTACTTCATGCATGAATTAAAGCACAGATGTTAAGTTTTGGCAGATTCCTCGATGAAACTAATATTTGAATTTATGCCATTAATGCCACTTGGTTTCATATACTACTACTACTAAAAAGATGCTCCAGAGCCTTTCATAGGAGACTAGTTTGTGTTAAAGTGACAGATGGCTTCAAAACTTGCTCCATAGAAATAACTCAGTAACGGTGTAAAAAATAATTGGGGGATCTTCTAGAGCCTGGATTATTCAGCCTAAATGATTGCATATTGCTCTCTGAGAGTCAGTGTTCACAGAGAGACTTCTTGTTTCTGAGGAAACAGTCAGCCCTCAGTAGCCGTCACCAAATACTGCATTAAAATGCACAAAACTGCCTACAGGCAACCCACTTCCAAGATGCAGAATCACAAACTTTTTCAAGTGTGAGCAGAATGTGCTTGCCTACCACAATGAACGGCATCACAAGACTTCATCTCTGTAGCAGGCACAAGCGTTTTAGAAATCACTTCATCATGCAAGGAATAAAGTAGCGTAACACTGTTAAAAACATACACAAAATAGTTTGTGGCAGCACAAGGACCGCTATGTATTGTTATTAAGATGGTGATAAAAATTAAAAGCTATGGGAAGAAAAAGGCTGTCAACAAGATGAAGAGAAAAACTGCCATTAACCTGAGACTATTCATGTGACACCGGAAACGATGTTCTCAGGATGTGTTGTTATCCACACTTACGCTGCTGTCAATAAGACATGGCTCAGTTGAAGTTAATGAAGTTATACAGGTGATAAAAGCTATTATACAAAAGCTATAATATTGATAAAAAGAAGAGCACACATAAGCTGCCCAGTATATCCCAGCCTCAGTCAACATGGCTTTGCATTTGACACCAGTGAAGGCAAATTTTACAACTGATATATTTTCCACTAAATGATCTTATCACCAGCTGTAAGCAAGCTAACGAAATATAAAGTCAGCAGATGCTGTCCTCAGAAAGTTGTTGGGCTTTTTCATGTGATTTGATGTTTTCCACAGTATTTTCATTTAAAAAGTGCAAGAAAAGTTGAGAGAAAGCAGAGGATGGCAATACAAAGACCACAATTTCAGCTGACTTTAGATTTAGCAGCAATAACAAAGGGTTTTCAGATGTATTCCTGTCATTCATTTTAATATAACTATCCTGACATGGATATAATTCTCCAGTACCTGATCATTTATTGGAACAACATCTTTTAGAAGAAGTTATGGTCATTTTGGTTTCAAAATAATTATTTCAAAGAACCTGTTAATTGATTTTTTAATAGTAAAGTCTTCTATCTTGAAGAAAATGGCAAGTTTATTGTTTTTCTTTTTGCTTTAATCTCTGAGTTTTGGTTCCAGCAGGCAAGTTTTTTCCTCCAAGTCAATTATAACTCTAAAAACAAATGAAATGTAATTACCTTTTTATTGACACATTAAAAGGAAATAAATAGTATAATCAGCAGTTATATGCTTTCCTCAAAGGTGTTGCTTTCATAAGCATTATGATTAGCTAACCAGATTCAAAGAAGTGGGAGAAAGAGGTGGGAAGAGGGCTGTGACAAGAGAATAGGGAGTCAGTGATTTCATACAAAAAAGGAGTATTTCTAACACAGTCAGATACAAGAACAGCTGATTGAACTGAAACACGTAGGGGGGTAAAATGGTTCTTATCAAATTTTACAAATCATTGCATTCCACCTTTACTTACAATATTTCAGTGCTCTACAGTTCTGCTGCCCAAGGGCTTCATACTATTGTATTGTTTTGGAGCAAAAATTTCTGCAGTCTTAATTAAACAGTCTCTACAAATGATACAACTGGACCTGCAGTCTTAATAAAACATCTGTACAGATGATAAAACAGGACTTGCAGTCTCCAGGCAAAAGAAGGTCATCACAACTGAGTGGTCAATTTTATAGGACAGATACTGAAAATTATTAACCTTTTAAGAAATGATCTGTGAGAAGAAGTCAGTTGTTGATCTTGAAGAGCTTTGATACATAGTACACTCGTTTTTTTTAACCAACCTTCTGGACAGTAATCTCCAGTTTGAATGACAACTTTTTTTGCGCTTTGACAGGTAGGCTTAAGTCCATGAAGATGCTTTTATGATGGAAATAAAAAAGGAAGAGTCTCATAATCCTTAAACTGTGTCAACCAATTGCTAAAAGGAAAAAAATAATAATCCCCCCCTCTAAATAACTAGAAACAAATGAGCACAGGGCAGTAAAAAGTTAACAAATGAGGAGCTGAAACTTTTATTCAGTCAGAGAAAAAAATAGAGTTTAAAGGGGAAAAAAATCACAGAGAAAGTAAAACAATTATCAGTTATTTTAGGCAATAAATGTTCAGTAATGTCTTCTGAGGATGTGATTGAAACGGTGCCAGTGTCTCACAACGCTTTGGATAAAGTTACAAACTCATAGAAGAGCAATCAGACCATTTGATCCGAAAAATTACAGATCAAGGATCTGATACACAAAGGACTTAATTTGAAAAATGACTGGCTGGAGCTGGAGCAAAGTGTCTCACACACATTAATACCGTTGCTGTAAAAAGAAGGGGTAAGGAGAAGGAAAGACAAAAGAATGAAGAAATTACACCAACCGCTCATTGACCTGAATGACAATAGTGGAAACTTCTACCACCATCTTCTTCTACTTTGAAGTAAAATGCAGAAATGAAGAATCATGATTAAACAAGGGAGTGAAAAAAGCAGAAAAGTTCTGTTTAGCAAGTCTACTTAAACTAATAGTTTTTTCTTGCTCGTTATTTATTACAACCCAAGTGTACAACCCAGTGTCACCCCACTCAGGTGGAAATGTGAGCATGTGGGCTATTTAAAATAGTGAATTTGCCTAATGTAGCACAATTACAGAAATGCGCTGAGTAACTTTGGGCTGATTCCCCAGTAAAGAATTCTTTATGGAGTGCCTACAAGGCACACCTGTGCCTCATTACCTGAATTGATATTTTTGCCATGTTGAATTGAAGGACAAAATAGGCTTAAGAGATTCTACTTCCATAATTACAAAGAACACAAAGAAGACACATTAAAAACTGGAAGAAAAACTCAAAAACCTGCCACGCAGTACAGCAGGAGGACAAAAATACAAGGCTAGCTCTAACTTTGCACCTAGGAGCCTCTGTATAGCAAACAATTCCATTTTGTTAACAAGCCACAAGCGTACACTTAAGAAGCAGGTGAACAAATGTAATTGTGAGAAGTACAATGATGCTTCTGAGTCTAAATTGTTTTCCTCCCAAGGCACATGTGTTCATCTATTGCATAGTATTTTTGTGTGTGGTTTTATTTTTCCCCTCTATTTTAAAACAAGTGAATGGCTTTTCCCTTAATGACCTCAAAGAGGTAAAGGTTTACAGGATTCCTTTTCAAATCTGTCACATCTCTGTTTCTGTATTATTGAAATAAAGCAGCCATCGTCCTTCTCTCTCACTCTCTTTCTGTCTTCCTGGCTTTGCTCTGGCCTGTGAGGTCTATACAGACTAAAGGCCATTAATATCTGATAGCTGTATTGGACTTGTATTAAACACTGATACTCCCATTATGATCTCTGGTGAATAGGTTTCCATATCAGAAAAACACCATTAGAGTTATCAGCAGCTGGCACAGTTTTAACCTCAGCAGAGGCCAAGGAACAAACAAACAGAGACTGAAATACCCCATCATCTCTAGAGGCAGTTGCATCTACTCTGAGTGCAGGTAGATTGGTGAGGTACCAGGGGGTAAATTTGCCCTCTGTCTGCTCCTGCCATACCCATTCCTTGCACAGGGAGAGACAGATGTAACCTCCATGACTGACAATCTGACCACTGTGACTAGCTTTTCATTCAGTTTATTTGCTCTTAAGCCTTCTTTGCAAACCATTTTTATTCTAGAGAATCAAATACACTGGAAAACAACCCAGGTGTTCAGACAGCTCCAAAGGTAAGGCTGTGCTGAAATTGGTACTGAAAGCAGGACTTTTAACCTTTCACACTTTGATGACTGAATTTAGACTCTACATTTAAAACTCTCACTATTTTCAGGGGACAATTTCATTCTCAGTAATTTATGTATGTATTGTATGGGAGAAGATTCACACGCTGTGGCAGCACGAACATTTAAAGTGAGTGCTTCAAAAATCCCCCAAGATTATATCACTTCAGTCTCCAGCAGCTGACCCATATTTAACACGTCTCATGCGTGCTTCTGCACAAACCACCTCAGATGCGGATGGCTTTTGTGATTTGAGCCTTAACAGGCAAAAACTGATTCAGAGCGGCAGAGAAATGGCAGTGGACTGCTAAGGACTTCTAGTCGCTTCCCTTCCCAAATACTGCCAGCTGCACTAAGGTGATGCAAAAAGACCACTTTGAGGAACCAGGTGGATGGGGAAGGGTTCAGGCCCAAGTACCGCTGCTTCAGCCACCCTGGTGCAACGAGCAGCACTGCTGGAGGGAAGCCTCCAAGCCTCAGGGTTTCCACATGTCCCTCCCCTCACAAGTTGCGCTCCTTGCGTCATCACTGGGTGTGTATCTGTGGCTAATTGGTCTTTAAAACTGGCAGAGTCTGGCATGGAATATACTTGTCTGTGGGTGTTAGGATTGGGATGTTAGAAAGGTGCATGAGAGTTTTGTCTGGAGGTGGATCTGGATTTAACTGATTAGTCCTGGATTTTTAACAGTGGCATTAGCAGAAAAAAGTTCAAAGGGGTATAAACGTTGAAGGAAAGCATGTGGCATCCACGCAAAAGAGAGTCTTAATTCAAATTGCAGTCATCGTCACCTTAAATATTAAAGAGAGCTTCATAAGAAAGACTTACCACTAATCACATGCAGGTCAATGCCACTGTACTTTCTTGTTGCTAGTTGCCTGGAAAGGAATGTAAGTTTTGATTATGCTATGTCCTTATATGCAAGGTGGAAAAGCAAAAGAGCTGGAGGTTTAATCTAAACAAGCTTCCACCTACCCATGTCTTGCATTTTCACTCCCCATCCTGCCCTCAGAAGGTAAAAATAAATCGCTGGTGTCTTTGCAGACCACGAGTACTTGCTGATGGAGCGGCACCTGAAATCAGAAAAAAAAATCTGCGTTACGTCTCTGTTGACTGGGAATTCATTTGTATATATGTGCTACAAATCACTATCTCCACCAACTGCTTGATATGGAAAGAAGAAAATGACGCCAGTAATGCATGACCCTGAGAGTAGAGGAATTGTAGCTATTTACATCAGTTGTCAGCAACCTGCTGCTTGTTTGCGGTGTTGCTGCATGGATATAGATAACCTCTCTGAAACATTAGCTGAGACAAAGCAAGTAATTCTTTGTTGACACATTGTCAGTTTCTAATTTGTTCTCAAACTGTGAGGTAAATCCTCCATCTCCACTGGAAAAAGGACTGCTCTATCTCACATCAGTCTTTCTGCCCTTTTCACTTTCTATTCTCAGCTGGAAATGTAGTCGAAAAGGAGTTTCCTGCCCGGAAACTGATAAAACATACCAACAAAATTATCTGGAGAGTTTAACCTTAGCTGTGGTCCCTTTACATCACCCTGAATAAAAACACACAGCAATGCAGAAGGAAAACCGTGATCCTTATTAGTGCAGCATCAGAAATCAGGAGGGCTGCAGTTGCAAGGGACAGAGGTTATCCCTTGCACTCGGAAAATGTGGCTTTAGCTACAGAAATAAATGCCTCAGAGCCAGGTTTTGGTGAGCGAAAATGAAAAGCTGAGGAACAAACCCAGACTGATGGTTCTTCATGAAACGTCGTTATGTCAAGAAGAAACGGCGAACACCGTGGCAGGGACTTCATCCTCTTTCCAGTCCTACTTCTTGGTGCTTTTGAGGAGCCCGCACTAAGAATACAGTAAAATGCGATGTGCTAGGAATTTCCTTGCAGAGAGATTGAACTGATTACATTTCACTGGGCATAGGAGCTCATTCTTCTTTCTGACTGCTGCTCGGATATAAGACTGACAGCTGGACTCCATCACTTGGATTAATGGGTTAAAAGCTGACATCTTTTTAGTATTTTGGACTTTATTTTCTTTATCAGCTTGACTTTCATGCTCAGAGTGCTCTTGCCACAATATTCTTTTAAAAGTACACTTGTCAGGGTCCATTTGCTACTAGCTACCTTGATGGTGACATCAGCGATGGCTGCGGTTTACCTTTTGACCTTAGAGAGGCAGCAGATGGGCCCAGTAATAAATCCCGATTATTAGTGAAGGAGCCAATAGCTTGAAAAGACAGAAATAAAAGTCAGGCAGTTTTACACTGCAGTTCTTGTTATCTGCTTTGATATGGAGTTGTGGGCCGTGTCAGGGGCGATGATGAGCAGCCCAGGCCGCCTGCAGCCCTCCGCTCCCGGGCAGGCGGTGCGTGCCGTGCCGCCGGCCTTCCCTTCCCTTCCCTTCTTCCCTCCCTCCTCCCGTCCTCCCCCAGGAGCCCAAACCGCCTCCCCACTCCATGTCCGCTTCAGCTTTTGACTCTACGACTTAAAAGCAGCAGGCGGAGCGATAGGAGCCCTCAGGGCGGCCAAGGGGCAGCCAGAGCTGGGCCGTTCTCCACAGGCCGCTGCGGTAATGGCTGACGTGTGTCCTGCAGGCCCTGAGGGAGGGGGCAACGGGGATGGAGCGCTGCCGGGAAGAGGCCTCAGCGCAGCCCGGGTTTGGCGAAGGACGAGGGAACTCTACCATGACATTTTAACGGCATTTGGAAAAGAAAAAAAAAAAAAAAACACCCCTATGGCGTGGTCTCCTACAGCGTCGGGTTTGCAGGCAGCGTGGCCGGGCCGGCCGGTGGCCGAGGGCCGGCAGCAGTTACGTACAACGGCTTGGTTATGGAAAAATGCGATTTAGCCAAAGCAGCACACTGCGTGGTTCAGCTCAGACAAATATTTTCCATTTTTGGAATAAAGATGTTTATGTTTTAATCTTGGCTTGCTTTGGGTTTTTTTCCCCAATGTGCATAGCCTGATGGGAGAATTTTCTTAATTGTTTCTAGGGGTGTTATGTAGTTATATACTTGAATCCTGCAGCAAAATTCTTGGTAAATTGTGGTTTTGTGGAAGTAAAGTCTGTAAGATATTGCTTTATATAAACACAAAAAGCTGGCTGTGGTAGCTCAGCTGCATGAGCCAAGTTTCCAAGATCCCATTGCTACCTGCATGTACTTATGACTTGATATTCACAAGCCTTATGATATGTCCTATGATCCTGTACAAGAGAATGATGAAGCAATTGCTGTTTTATTTAACTACTAGGCATAAATCACCTAGGAATAATACATATTAAGAATTTTTCTTTGAAATTTCTAGTTTTTGTCATTTTAATTCCTATTTTTTTTCTTTTTCCAGGAAAGGTGACAAGGCAAAAAACCGTTAGCATCTTTGCCGTAAGTCTTTGTTGGAAAAGAAAGAGTGAGATAAGTAATTTTGTCTTCTCCTCACCCCAAGTTTTTGTTGATGCCTTAAAACATTTGAAGTTTCCCGTTCAGTGCTGTTTTCTCAATAGATAGAGAAACTGTCTTGGAAAAAAAAAAAAAAAAAAAGATTAATTTATACTGGGGGTCCAGTCCTGGTACTTTTATGTCTGAGTGGTCCCATTTCATTTACTGAGAGTAATGTGAACAGACTCTACCTTTTAAACCAAATGAAATAATATTTCACGCTTTTCTTGTCTTAAAAACTTTCCCATTCATTTACTAATAGGAATGACTGCACTTTGTCCTGGCTTAATTTGCAAACTATTATTAAACTATTGGTTTTGTTGCAAGTGATTTCCAAATGAACATTGATTTTCTGCTTTCTAACAAATCAGTCATTTAAAATTCCAGTGAATTATCAAGCAATTCCTTCCCCAAAAAGGTATGCGTGACAATTAGGACATTCTTGATTGTTGGCTAAATTTACTTCAGGAATATGATGGAGAAAGGTCTTTTCACATCAAAGAGTTCTATAATTCATTTTAAAAAACGGGAATCTCTTCTGAGGTGGAAAAAAGATTGTGGCTTTTTTTTTTTTTACAATTTTCATAAATGTTATTAATTTACCTGAGCAGAATTGTTCTGTGAAAATATTTGGTAGCAAATCTAAAATAGCTAATTTTAGATGCGCTACTGCAACCTTTGTTAACAGAAGTACAAGAAAAGTCAATTTAAGGTGCCATTTTCTATCCCTGTATAGTGTAAATGAAGAATACACATAGGAATCGGGCCCTTAATTTGTATAACAACAGACACAAGCTTACTGCAAAATTATTAACGGCTAGTGGTTTTACTTCATCAGTCGTTAGTTATATCAATCATTTCCTTGCCAGCATGGAAACAGAAGCTCTACTGTTTTGGAGAAGAAAGTGTATGTGTATGTTGTGTGTATTCCATATAAATTACCCAGGTGTTTTAATACATCCAGGTGGTTTTTTATTCCTTTTGGAAAAACAGAAAGGAAACAACCCAAGGGCTAATGTTCTAATTATCAGTGGTTGTGCAAGCCTCCAAAAAGCATGTATTCTATAACCCCTGGAAAAATTCTGACATGTTATAAACTGGCTAAATTAGCTTAAATCAGTAAACAAACAAATTGGTGCCAGCACAATAGTACAATAATGCAGTGCATACTAAGTGACTTATTTTCCTAATGCCAAAAATAGCTATATTAAACAATGCTAAATAGCCTTGATTTTTTTTTTTTATATATAATTTGAGTTAGAAGTTTTAAAAAGTCTTAATTCCTGACCTTTAAGGAAGAATGGTAGAACATCTAATTTCTCAGAGATTTCTGGGAAATTCTTTGTTGACATTGACTTGCAACCCAACTCATATATGATTCACAATGTTAAAAATAAAACAAATTTCAATCAACTACTGTGGTAACTCTGGAAGCTTGGGTGCATAATGGTTTTTAGTTTAGCATTGAAAGAGGAAGCCAAATCCTTCTCGAGGGCAGATCATGTTGGGCTAAACTGAGTAATATTGAAATAGGATTGCTTATGTAGGAGAAGATATAAAAGCATGTGGAAAAGGAGCATAAAAAAACTGTAAGGAAATGTAAGATGCTCCACAGTGGTTTTTGGAATCAATGATAGGGCATCAAAATGTAATGAAAAAGCACGATTTTTACTCTTTCAATTCCTGATGGCTGTTTATCTGCTTTTCTGTTCTGTATTGGAAGATACTGTGAATATGTGAATTTTCTCTGTGAGCAACAGATAATACCCTATGTGAATTAATGGCTGGCCCTGCCTGATTGCAGAAGTGTGGGGAGAAAGTTGCAGGAGCCATTTCTTTCATTGTTGTCCGTATTATTTTTTGCAGTCCCAGGGTGTGTAAGTATAATCATTATTTATGATTCTGGTAATAGACTTTGGTAGTAACCTCTCTGGGTGTGAATATAGTATACTCTGTATACAGAATCTATCGTGTGTTTAGGAAATGGAACTGAATTCGGTTTTGAGTTTTGCAGGATACCACATACTGTAACTTCTTGAACTTTTAGTTATTGACAGTTTTTAAGGCGGAATGTTTATATACTGAGTCTCTTGTGTAGGTAAAATCTTCACACCTTCATTTTTCTTTTTTGACCACATAATGACATCTAAGCCATCAGAATGTTGTATACATGCTTTTACCTTCTTTTCAGTACTCAATGTATTGATGTTAATGTCTATACTGGAATACAGGTCATCACATTTATGCATTAATATGAAATCAAAACAGCATGATTCAAGTACTTACCTCT
Source organism: Harpia harpyja (assembly GCF_026419915.1). Taxonomy (NCBI): domain Eukaryota; kingdom Metazoa; phylum Chordata; class Aves; order Accipitriformes; family Accipitridae; genus Harpia; species Harpia harpyja. Next base: position 4,245,357 of record NC_068940.1, read on the forward strand.
TTCCAAATCCAAAATGCTTTTCACAATTGACATAGAAGTTTCTCATCTTTGAAAATCACAGACACACACACAGACACAGAGCTGTGGAAGAAAAGGTATGTATATTACTGAATATCTTGTTTTCTACTTCTGTCAGTAACATACCTATTTTGACCCGTGAATGATACTGGAAACTGTGTATTTGCTGACAAAAGTGAACTAGATCTATGCACATGAATTTGTGCTTTAAATGAGAAACACTTTGTTTTACGTGTGTTCTCTCCTGTCTGCATTTAGCTACACTAACGTATTTCTCCATGTGAAACTGAATAATTAATTGTCCCAATGGTGCCATCAGGAAAGTGTTTTCAATTGCTGTTTCTGGAGACTCCATTGCTACTCAGTTCCCATGAATATGTCAATAAACATACATGGTTGACTACAACAGAATATATTTCTTTTACACACTTCACAGTCTTTTTCTGAGAATATAAGAGACCTGGATATATAAACTGCTGGTGTTCTTTGTGCAGTAACAGAGTCCTTAAGTCTGAACTGTTGCTTTTCTAGACCGTGATCAATACATTGAAAAAGGAAAACACTACTGGTAGCCTTACTAAAACTCATTTGTACCTAAAAGGAACTCTAATAATGCAAACAACATTTGTTGATCTTGGTAAAAAGCAGACATACAGCTGTCTTTTTGTTTATCCTTTTTTTTAAGAGCAGGGATTTCTATAGGGTGTCCTCAATTTTAGTTGCTGCTTTTGCAGAATCATGTTTGATGACCTTTTCTGAGGGACCATCCCACATATTTATTGCAATTGACCTCCTCGCAAATTAGCAGGATTTATATACACACATTTTTCATCATAATTATTCAACATGCAGATTGTATATTTTGCACAGTAGCTTCACACACATATATGATATGCAGCATAGCTATGGTAATGAATAGTTTATCCTGGCTTTCCCTTGTCTTCTAAAGTCTGCAATGAATGTCAAAAGGTATATAAGTGAATCTATCCATCTCTCACAAAGTATTAAACTTCATTAGGAATTAACCATCTATATTTAGTCTGCTTCCTGGTACACAAATCAGGGATCCAGAGAAATGGCTCCACACCACATAACAAGGCAGTGCTCTTGTTATGGGATCCCACTTATCTGCACAGCAGTCGCATATCTTGCGGGATCTGTCCATGATTACTATACATCTGACCCTATTTCATAGCACACTATTTTGCAGGTCAAAATTCTCTGGTCCTTATGTGCCACTGAGATGGTGCAATCTGTACTAACGGTTCAGTAACAATGCTCCATTAGAATAATCACATCTTGTAACTTCTCTGTACAACTCTCATATCCTCTCAGTGCTCAAGGCCATTGACCACGACTGGTTTTTGTTGTATGGAAGCAAAGTTGGTTCTCATTGTCATTATTATTTTGATCCATTCATGCTTGAGGGACCGAGTGGAAAGTGAATTTTTACTTCTGTGTTTATTTTCATGTTAAACATCCAACAGCTTTCCTTCTCTTTCACAGTATACAGCACATCCACTGGCCTTCCTCCATGAACAGTTTTTGATGGTGGGTTTTGAGAAACACATAGAGATATCTTTTTGTATGTTACATCTCTTGTGTTCTATTTGAGTACAACTTGACAGAGTTTTTCTGCTGAGGTAACAGCTGACTTTTTTGCAGGGAAATCTGGGAACTATTCCCCCCCACCCCTTTTTCTGAGAAATCCAATAGCTGGGAACCAGAATTAGGCAAGTTCAAACTAAAAGCCATACAAATATTTTTAACAGGGTGGTCATTGGAATAATTGGCGTGGCTATTGTAGATTGTCCCTCAATGTACGATAGCTACACTTACTTGAATTATGAAGAATTTTGCATAAGTTAATACATAAAATTGGTGACATGCATTCAATAAGCTGATATTTATGTTACATATGTCTTATTTTGCCGTGTGCGACTGTCCCTCTCTATTTATGCTTATGATCCACCTGCTAAAAGGCATCAGATAGATGCCTAGAGATGTGTTTTAGCCATTGTGTATGTTTGCTATACCCATCATTTTAGAAAAATTGCTTGTGTTTATCAGATTGCAAGAGTCTTTCGTTAAATCAACACAAAATGTTATCCTCTTCTTCAGTCATCTCAATTACACCACTAAATACAGAATTATTAATTCACAGCTTTAGCTGACAAACTGCCTTAGTTGTTCCCACAGACTTGTGACTCTTGTGTACTACGCAGAGGCCATCATAAAATCCACAGTCTTCTGATCACTTATGAATTTCTGTTGGGAACTAAATTTTCCAACGTTTGTTCCTTGTATGTTCAAGGTAGACACTTCTTTATATAGACAGTAACTCAGTTTTCTATTTCCTTATTTTAGGTCTCCTGCAGTGTAGTATTGAAAGTTCATTCTGAATCCAACAAAAATTACTATTTTTCTTAAAGAAAAATATGATTTTAAAACCCCTCATTGTTCAGTTCTAAAGAGATGAAAAAGTCAGAATTGAAGTGTAAAGAAGTATGTAAAGATGCAAGTCTTAAAGCTCAAAATATCACAACTAAAAATAAGGATGCCTGTTAATTCAATATCAACGTTTGGAGGATGACTCCAAAACCAAATGCCTAGGTGCTGAAACTCAAATGATGGTATTTTTTCATAAATCACAGTCATATGTGACTTGAAAATAAGCTCTGCTTTGTGTTTGCATTAACTCAATTATTTTAGAAACTTCAGGCTTACCTGTTCCTTTTTAGCTAGATTCCACATGAGTTAAAGATTAGGGGCTGAATTAGTCTGTTTTATGGTGGACTGGTTGAATGAGTTGGTGGTTATTTTGGTTGCAAACTTTAGTTTTCCAAAATCAATCTACATTATTTATGTTCCAAAGATATGTTTTCTGCTGTTTGAAGGTTAGCTGTCATGACATGTCCTTGTGTTGCAGAGAGCCTGCAACAGTAGCAATGACAGACATCATTTCTATCCCTATTCTTCTAACTCTCAAATCTAAGACAACCCCATAAATGGCAATATTACAAAGGTAAAACAATGTTCAATGGCATGCGCAAGATAAAAAACACCTCCAAATAAAGTTAAATTGTCTGGTGATTGAACTAGCCACTGAAACAGAAAAACAAAGTGGAAAGCATGAAAATAATAATGTCACATGTTCTACCCTTATTTCTTGACCATGTCGGAGAAGTTACACGTGCAGGTGAGCTGGTCTTTAGGATGCTTAGGTACTCTCAACTACATTTACACCCAAAGATGCAACGAACATTTTCCAACAACTGTGAATATGCCAGCATCGTTCTCTCGCTATTAAAAATGAAACACAATAAATATTATCTAACAGAAGGAGGGAGAAATTTCCCCAGAAAAGAAGGCAACAAAATGTCAGCTCTATTTGTACAAGAACTTTAATTTTCAACAAAGCAATCCCATGTACTAGGAAAAGAAAATCTTTTCAATTTGGAGGACTTTGACAAATATTAATATATCACAGTTGCAATGGGATTCATTTGTGCTGTGGAATCCAAGAGGTCAGTACATCTGTAAAGACTTATAGTACTTAAGAGATGATCGTACAAGACATATGGTTTAATCATGATGTATTTAAGCCTTTTTTATCTGCTTAAGAATTCAATGTTTTTCTTTCTCTAATTTAAGAAACCATTTGCTATTCCTCTCAACAACCAAAAAAGTATTAATACAGCAACCACAGTGTGTTAAAAATGGACTGAGAAAAATAAAAATTACATAACTATAATTGATTACAACTATGATTAAAATATAGATACAATGATTTCAGTGTTAATGCTTATATGCTTGACATCACACTATAAATTGTTATATATGGGTGGATTTCCCATAGAATCTCATTTATAGCACAGTAAATCCTCAGAGGAAGATAATGAAAATGCGGAAGGACCCTGTGATTTATATCTCAGCATTAATATGTTTATGTCACTAAAGCTATCTTCTAACAGCAGTTTATTTTGCTAAAACTATGTCCTCCCAGTAATGGTCATAACCATTGTTTTATTTTTAGAGTGCTAACACATGCGTATCCAGTGTTGCATGGTGGAAAAAGCCTGCCAGGGTTTTAGGTATCTGCTTTTGCCAAGTTGCCCTTCATCCTTGCTACAACGAATATGCTCCCCTCATTCTCATTGGTGGCCAGCCGTCGGTAAAGCAAGGTGGTAACTGCAAGTTGTAAAATTAGTCCCTGGGCCAAAACTATGGGAAACTTTCTGCATAGAAATATCCAGTCCAAAGAGATTATAGATGTGTCACATAGCAGCTATTCATGGTGGGCTGCTTGCGGTGCGATTTGGAATTGAATGCTCAAGTCTGTAAGTGCAGGTCAAGTGTACAGGCAGTCACGTTAAACAGACTGTTGAACTGGAGCATGACTAGAGCAGCACCACAGGGTAATAGGACTCTCTTCTGTAAACTCAGCCACCAAGTATCACCTTTCAGGAATGCTTGTCTTTTTTGTATTCTCTTCGATCTTATTACAGTATTTAACAAAAACAAAGTATCCAAATACTTGTATGTCATCTATCTGGCAGTAGAACAGGCTATAAAGAGCACAGCACAGGGCATGAAATAGGAAGTAATTCCTTTTATCACCAAATAAAAGTTGGGAATATTAAAGGTTATTAGATAATTTAAAAAATTCCTAAAATTAAAAGTTATCAGGCAGTCCTGCTCATAGATTATCTGATTATGGACTAGAGAAGAATGCAAGTTAAAAGTTAATTCAAGAGTATTAACTTGCACAGTCTTAAACATAGGGTTTAGTCTTTAATAATAATCAAGCCTACAAAAAAACCAAGGAAAAAAGATATAAGCTTGGTACAGAACGCCCGTATGTTAATTCATAGTGCAGACAGGAAGCCACAGTTTAATTTTACCTTGTTCAAGCAGCTCCTCTCAAGTATACTAGGATTTATTTTTGTCTATTAACAGGATGATTTTTCATACTGTTCAATAACATATGTTGAAAACATATCCTTTTTCTGAAGGAAGACAAGATTAGCTATAATATATATAAAAGTTTAAAAGCTGTCATTTAGAAATGGGACTGGGCTTCTGAAATCTGTAGTTTAAGCTCTGAGCATGCCCATGCCCAGTAACATATTTCTAGCACTATGATGCATCTCACAAAAGATTAAAGGCAGAAGGATGGGAAGCATTTTATAGCAGGAATCTAGTGGCAGTGAAGCCTACAAAAGAGAATCATTTAATAGTTTCTTAATCAGAAACTTTTAGAGCACGCTATGTTCCTCAGCTGGGTTCCTAATCAAGGATGAACTCTGACAGTGTCTGAACTTTCTGGTTTTGGCTTGTTCTGGAAAAGGCAAGAATTTGATTTGGCAAAGACGGGATCATTCAAAAATACTGTGAGGCACCTGGTTATAGTTGGAGACTGCTCTGGATAGCACTCTATTGGTTGTCCTTGAGGAAGTACAGTAAGCTTGTAAGATAGGATGTGACTTTTAACCATCAGCATCTCACGCACCATTACAAGGAATTAAGGATAAAAATAACCTTATTTGTTTCCTAAAAAGCTGTTGTGTTCAGCGAGGGCACCAGCCTACCTTCCTTCCATAAATGAGTAAATATTCGTTCTAGGTGAAATCTACACTTACCCTGAGGGCTAAAATTGGGCCTTGTGATAATACGTGATAGCTTATTATTTATGCTCAGAATGAATGCCGTTGCCTATTAAAAAAGGTCCTGTAGCATTTTCTTTGCAGATATCTTCCACATATGGGCTATGGTAGAACCTCATGTGATACTGCCAATGCTCTGAGTCTGCTATGTTTAGATAAACAAAATATTTGGATCTAATAATTAGGATCTATAACACTCAGCATCACAGAATTATAATGGACTCGGGAACAAAAAAAATGAAATTACATTCTTATTTGAGCAGAACCTGAAATGGTGCACCAATATTTTCCTTAGCTAAATCATGTTTTATCATGCTTAAGTTTTCCTTCATGGGTTTTATATTGACAAATTGCTTTGAAACAGGTTTTGTTGGAATCCTGCTTTTTAATTAGATTGCATGCTGGTACTAAGCAGCCATTGTTTTCATTAATAACAAGTGTTGTCATGGTCATATAAGACAATTTTTTAACCTTAAAAACCCTGATCATTTTATGTACAGACTATCAGCAGCCAGACACTGTTTACTTTCAGTGACTGCGGCATGTTTATGTACGTCTACCTCATCAATTAGAAACAAATAGCCCAGAAAGGATGTACTCTTAGCATCTAAGTAAATAATGGAGATGGATAAATGAAAGTTACTAAATCAAGATGAAATACATTTCTAAAGCTGTGTCAGCTGTGCTTTCAGGCCCAGGGAAAACAAAATTGATCACCTGGTCACAATCCAAGGTCAAAGGTCTGAAACAGAGACTGCTGACACTTAGGTAAATGACATGTTTAAAATAATAGCATAAAAAAAGTTTTCATCTAAAAGGAAAAAGAACCAAGGAATATAGGTATATAGAGCAGTGTGCTATTGCGAATTATATAAAGACTTCTTACTTGCTATTTTATTTTCTCCTTATGAAACACTTAGGAATGAAAATCTATCTGAAATCAACAGAAAACTTTCACTGATTCATGAAGATCCAGGTTTCATAACAGATGTCCAATATGTTCTGTACTCTACTAGTGAAGGGAAAAATCAACCTCAAAATGTTAATTTTTTTTCCTCTGCTTAGGTTCTTTTCCTTAAAATGTTAAGAGCAGCATGTTTTGAAGACTGTTTATCAATAAATAATCCTAAAATGTTTGTAAATTATTAAGAATAAAGTAATCTATACAATCCTGTTTCCTCTCATGAAATTAGGGAAACCCAGTAGGAAAGGAAAATCAGTCTTGCAGAAAACTCTACTCCATGGAAGTTTGCTTGTTTTATACTTTATAAATGCATAAGCCTCAACTCTGCTTGGCAGAGTATTAGTGACATCACAGCAAAGTTTTACAGAGGGGATGGCTTGTAAATCAGAGCCACAGAGATGGGTTTTCCAAGGACTTTTCTACTGGGTAAATGATTTTCTTTAGGGCAGGGTCTATTCGATGAGGTATCAATTTAGTCTGGTAAAAACTAACGTTGTATTGGTACTGTGGCAAAACAGGCACAAAAAGTCTTATTTCCAGAAGAAATCAGGGAGCATGAGATAAACAATCTTTTTCTCAGGATTAACTAAGAATTATACATCCGACTCAAGTTTTGATTACAGCATGCTCAGATAACAGTGCAAATTCCAGATGAAATGCTGATAGAAAAGAGGTTGTCAGCAGTCTAAACTAACAATCGATCCTTTCACTCAGCCAAAAGGATATCATTAAAATTATTAATTATTTCATTTTTATTTTCGCCTTAACCCAGATAAAGCAAAGTGACTGCATTTTTGGAAAGTGTTACTTTTCAGTCTAAGATGGTTACTGCATCACCTCCAGTCAGAATAAAACATCTCTGTTGTGTACCAAAGATTCATCACCCAGCTGAGCTAGAATTCCCTCTTTGCTCTGAAATTGTGGTCTCCTACATGACAGTAAAATTTGCAAAGTCCCATCTCCAGGTTGCCCTGCCATTTATTAAATATTTTAGCCAGAAAGAAACATTAAGAAGGCCTACAGACTAGGAACACAATTGAAAAACCTCTAAGAAAGGAAATATCTTATTAATTCATTAAGTCAAACTGCTTGTATCTACACTTGTATGACTAGAATTATGGTTCATTAACTTCATTTCTTTATATGAGTTAATTAGCTCAGAGGAGGCCAGAAATTAATTACCAGCTTATATAGTTTGTGCAGAATGGCATTCTGTTTATTTAGTTTCTCCTATTAACTTTTAATCTCTTCAAACAATAAAAGAGGTAATTAGTATTTTATAAACAAAAATGAATGCAACAAAGGCAAATAATTTGCCAAATAGTGAGGCTCCTGTGTGGAACCTGATAGTTGTGTGGTTCAAGTTACAGACCTTTTCACTGTTAAGTATAAGCAAAAGGAGATTGAAAATGTAGGTAGTCTTAAGGCAGGGCCATGCAATCCATCATGAAAGAAGAGCTACCTACTAATACCTCGCAGAGCAGAAAAACGAGCCTTAAAAAGTTTCCAGCTGTTTGAAAATAATTGCCCATGTATTCAGCTACGGTAACAGTTGTAGCTAGCTTTACTAAGGTGCAGGAACAGAGTGGTACAAAACGGGAAAACAAAACCAAACATATTTCATTTAAGTAAAAAAAGACACAACAAAACATCTGAATGTTCATAGAAGCCTATTAATGAGTGTACTATTAAGGCGTAATATATGATTGTAATACAAAGAAAAGGTCAAATGTCACCAGCGTCTTTAGTGTTTAACCAGGCTGTGTTTCTGCACTAACCATAACATATATTAAATCTGGTTAGTAACTTATAAGATAAAACCTTCTACGTTGATAACATATATTGATCTTTGCTTCATTTTCTTCCTCTGCAGAGACTGCATATGTGATAATCTTTGTAATTCTTGGTAAGTTTAACAAGTACTTGGTAAATATACAAAGATATAGCACAGTGCAGATATTCATCACCATATTTTTTGTGTACATGAGTAAATAAATGCAAATATGTGTCAAGCATGTTACTGAGGAAATATTTCAGGAAATTCTTGATGAGTGTTTAAGATTTTTATTAGCACTCTTTATTCACTTCCCTACATCTGCAAAACCAGGTGCCTTTGTCCAACTCTACAAAACCCAGAAAGAGTCATAAAAGCCCTCTTTAAAAAACCTAAAACGACCATGAACTTAAAGTCTGTAATCTTGAGACATTCATGGACTAAAAAAACCGTGTGGGTCTCATTGAAGAGTGAGCCTGTGCCCTTCCCAACAAGATCCATTTGAAGTTCCAGTTAAAGCCTGCTATATCTGATACTGTAAGACTGAGAACTGGTAATGTTTCGGTGTACAGGAAAACTGTCAATAATGTTATAATCTTACCCTGTCTTAGCCTTTGACTGTGTGCAATTTGTGGAAGCAAAAAGGTAAAATATTGTGGGGTTGATTATTTAGCCTGTTTGAGGCTTCTTGAAGAGTAGGGTGAGTCTCAAAATACATTGCAAGATACTGACTAGATGTGTTAGGCAGAGAGATATTGTTATAATATGGTTCTATAATTCATCATTTACATATAAAATTAACAGTCCCTCCATACAGAGAAACCAGATAGCTGGCTTTGGGTAAGGAAGGAAAAGGTATAATGAGTACATTAAGTATTTACCAGTATGGCTTAATTGCTTTATTTTTGCTAGAATCAAATATTTATTAATGTATTAATAAAATGGCATCCTGTACAGTCTTTGAATGGTGAGCACTAAAACCAGAATACCATGTCTAAAGGTGTTTGCCTGGTGTGATAAAACCAACCTAAGAAAGCTTTGTTGGAGTTGCTCAAATCTGAAGCAACACAGCACAGGTCTTCCTCATGCACAGGGGGATAAATCTAGGCTCTGCTGAAGTCAACAGAAAAACTCTTACTGGCTGCAAAGAGACAAGGATTTCCTCCACTGAAATCCTACATTTTCCTTCAGACCTCTTTCAGACTTCTTTTTCCATCTAAGCTAAAAGATAGAAGTGTCCTTTCTCCTACTGGGTCTCTTTATCAGGACAGCACATGAAATAAATGAAGAAATGTTTGGAATAAATCACGGAAATCTTCTGCTAGAATTAGAACCCCCTCATTTAAATGACAGAAAGATAATATCGAGTAACCTTTATTCCTGTATAACGCTAAGAAAAAAACCCCACAATAATTAATGCCATTTTGAAGGTTGTGGCAACAAAAGACGAGACTGTAACTTTCTCCAACATGTTAGAGACTTAAAAAAGTAAAGGAATTAGAAAGGATTTCAAGGCATTCAGTGAGTCCTGAAGCTGATTGTATCAATGCTTCATCAATGAAACACAATATTCCCCACTATCTGTTCAGCATACACAAAGATCTTCATTGGAATTGTTTAAATCATCACAATTAATTTTAGCCTCTGACAAAGAATAGAATTTTCCTTTCTCTGTCTGTCTTGTATTTTATTCTGCTTTTGTCTTAAAATCCTCTTGATGTGAAACAGCTGCCATCTTCAACCTGATTAACAGATAGGCATGGGTTCTTTATTGCCAGCATTAGCTTTACAGCACAAATCACACGGCTTCAAAAGGCTGGGGAAACGATCAAACTGCTCACGACTATTACAAATGATTTCAAGCAATTCACCACTCCTAACTGGCGCTGCCTTTGCATATGATTTTCCCAGATAATTCCTGAATATGCTGACATGCCATGTCAAGTTGATTTCTGTAGTTCTGACGAGAAACAAAACAAAAGCTCTCATCTGAACACAGTCCTGGACAACCAAGCACGTAATACATGCTTTTTTTAATTTGCCCCTATTATTTCAACCTACAGACACCACTAGCTTCTATATGTATAGGGGTGAGAAGAAGGAAAGTGGTATCTTTTAAATATCGACATTAATTTTTACTTTTAATAGTAGGATGACATTGTCTATATGGAGAAAAGGAAATAAATAATTCTGATGTAGAAGCTTGGGGACTTCAATATATTTATATCAATATTCTTGCCCCATTAAAGAAAAGTGAGAAATTTTTGCAGAAGTTCTTGTGTTGTCAGTTCAACATTTCCCATTATTTTCATCTTTACAATTTCTACTTTCATTATTAATTAAATATTTTAAGAGGAATTTTATCTATTTCCAGGCTAGCCATTGGTCTGCAAATAACATATTTAATTTCTTATCATTTCTAAGAAATGGGAAAATTCTCATCCCTTCCTCGACCTCATCTCCCTCTGCGACCCAGCATTTTGTTTCTCTCACTATTATGGAGAATTCTTCCAGTGTCCCCACCCCCCACAGATATCCTACACCTGAGTTCACTCTGATCTTTACTGCATTAAAAAGCAGTTTTAAAACTCAGTACTTGACCTGCACTTTACTTACTAATCTCTGCCTTCTGCTTCAGGTACAGCTGTCATCTGTGGCAGCATCTACTGCATTTGGAGAACTCAAAATCCCCCCCTTCTCAAAAGACCCACACCATCACCTGCCCACATAGCTAAGTATTCAACATAATTTTCTCTTCTAAATATAATTATTTCCTCTGGCAGATTCTGTCTCTGAACACTCCCACCAAATACCCTTTCATTACTTGGCCCCTTTTTCTTACTTACTAGCTTTACAACTCTAACGTTCCTGCCAGGCCTGGTCTCCTTCGCTGAACTTCACTCCCTCATTCTTCCATGAAGCATTCACAGAAGCTAATCTTGAACACTGGGGCATCTTCCGCTTCCTTGCTAGTTTAGTTGAATTTAGGTGAACAGCTTGCTAAATTTTGTCTTTTTCTCTACACATTTGCCAAAGCTGGGATTTGGCTTTTCTTTGCTTCTTTTCCTACATTTGCCAAGTTACGTTGTAATTTACCTCAACTTTCGCATGGGTAACAGATATCTGCATCTTGTCTCTGATCCTAATGGTCCCATCTCGTTGTTTCCTTTCCTTCTGCAACATGCATTTTGACCCCTGCCTTCCTCTTCATCCTCTGCAGCTAATCCTTGCTGAAGCAAGCACACTCTGTGGCAAGACAGCTACATTTCAAACATTATTCTCAACTGTGAGCCTCTTCTGTTCATCTAAAATTGTTTCAAAGTCAACTGCAAAGTTCTTCTTTGCAAACAAGGTTGCTTTGCTCTGCAAGGCTGCCGAATGACAGCTTCCCTTACATGTGACACTGACTTGCAATTCACTCTGCTGAACTACTTGAGAAAAATCTTGACAACCCCATGATAAATGCCTACATGGTATGGTATGCAAAGCCACTTCAGTCACTTCTCACTCATATAAAGCCACATCTTGTACATTACACAATGCTGCTTCTGTGTTCCTCGTCAGCCTTTGAATTCAATGCTATACCTATGTTTTGACCTGTTACGATCCCATCTCCTCTCATGCTCCCATGGTTCCTTTTTTCTTTTACTACCTAGTTTCCTTATGCTTCTTACTCATCCCTTCCAAACTTTCAGATTGATACTTTGCTGCTGCTTCTGAGCTAACAGTCTGCAACTGTCTAGCCAACATCCTCAGACTCACTGACTCCGTTCCTTTTTTAAATGCAGCAGTAACCCAATCTTTAATCAGCACACTGCAGCCCAGTTCTGCCTGCTTTTTGCTTACTATTTCCTATCCTTTATATCCCTCCTAACCTTCTGTTCCTATCATTTTTCACTGCAACCTTCTATAGCTTCGTCCATTTTTGTAACTCTTTTGTAGGATATTTGTATGAATAATGAGTTATAAAATTACAGCGTGCTCTACTGAGCTATTAGAGCATGACATAGGTCATCTTCCTCGCTGCCATGAAATCCAGTTACACATTTTGGACATTTCTGTGACCAGAAGCCTTCTCATCTTGATGGGTATGAACTTAACCTTTGACATTCCTGCATTCCCTTATTGACATATTAACCCAACTATGGGACCTTTGAAAAGGAATGTGAATATATAATGTTAGATAGGAAGTTTTCATGATCACAGGCAGCCCTACTGAAATATTTTCAAGGAGCATGATTTACTTTTAAAATCTGATCTGCGCGACTGGGTCTCTCTCCGTTCTCTTTGACAGATTTTTGCAATGACCTGTAATTTTAACATAGTCTCTTCTTACAAGTACTTCTTTGGTAGTCTCAGTGAAAAACGTATTTCATGAGGCCATCAAACCTTTGCTAGATAATGGCAGAGGAATTTGTTGCAACTTCTATAAAATACTTACACCGTCTTTCCCTTGCAAGAATGTTTCTGCAATTATTTTAAATAAAGCCATATTTCCAGTGGCTTTTTTCTCCTGTTTTAAATCCCTCTTAAAAATTTCCTCACCATAAATCCACAAACTAAATGAAAGGACATTAATCCATCCCATCCCTCCTCCCTACATCCAACCATCTCATTAAAGTTTTTGTCTCCTCTTTTATTATGACTACATACCAGCATCCTTGTGAAGTTCATATAGCCATGATGGCATGCATCATGGCATCATACCTGTGAGGAGAGGAAATTATCATTTTTCCTCCCCCTGCATTCTTACTATTGACCAAGGTTATTCTCTTTATCATGTGCAGATTTTATTGAGTGATGCCAAGTGAGATGAATAGAAGCAAATAATGACAGTGCCGCAGTGATGAAATGAGAGACAGAGGTCGTCTAGGTTTTATACTGAACAAATTGAGTCACATCCACTTCTCATCCATTATTTAGGGGTGATTGGGCAGGCTTGGCTTCTATAGATTTGATAATCATTCACATGTCCATATTAAATATGTAACATAAATTTCTCATTTGGCTGTCGATGACTTGTCACTGCAAAACAACAATGCATAAAAAGGGCTTTAATGTATGGATTCTCAGAAATATTTGACATAAATAAATATGTAAAAGGCAGATAATAAAATCTGTTTCTGTCTGCCTGCCAGCTAGCCTTCATGTCAGACTGGACAGCCCCATCTAATACTGTGATTTTATGCAGCTGTATCCTATGAATATTGGCCTGCACACTAGAGATTAAAGCACAGCAGATGTTTCTCTGCAGGCTAACAAATATATCACCCCTGATAACGAATGACAAATGTTGTTCCATATTGTGTCAGACAAAACCAGGGCTCTTGTAAAACAAGTGTTACAGCTGGAATAGGATATTTTAACACAGTTACCTAAGGAGTAGACAAACAGACAGCCGCCTGCTCAAAAGGTAGCGGAATCCTAACCTGCAGACATGCAGGCATAGCAGCAATCAAGTGCTGGAGTCCAGGAAAAGAGGAAAAAAACCCTCCTAATAATAATATGAAATATTCAAGGCTTTCTCTATATTATCATCAGATTTTTGTGTGTGATCTTCTCATGGATCAGTTGCAGCTATCCACCACTGTGCCTCAGTCAAAGCCATACAGTAGAGAGTGTGATCTGGTGTGGAGAAAGGGTATGCAACGGTAGGAGACACACAGAAAGTCATCCTGTTATAGTCCAAATGATGAGTTTGTTTGGTTTATTATCCTGCAATCTCATGCTATCCCTATGGTTTCCAAGAGGCAGAAAGATGAATGTAAGGAGAGGAGGAAGGACAAAAATAGCCTGTGTGTTATGAAATATTACACTAGGCTAATTAGTGTACGGCATTGTTATTTATTACTGTTTTATTTGGGTCATTTTTTCCCCCTTGTGCATATTAGCGATACGTTAATGTCTGGTCAGCAGCATGCCTTAGCAGCATGTCTTGGCAGCATGGAGGTAATAGTAAGTTCTCCCTCTTTACCTATTTGTTAATTCAGTATCCTTTATCTGCTCCCTTGCAAAAATAAACCCTATAACCTTCATGGGAGACAAGGTGCTTGAAAACTCAGCAAGTAAGGAAGACGGGATCATATTTTGATGCTCAGAATATTTGGAAGTTTCAGCTGCTGTACTTTGCAAATGTATGCCATTTAGCGTTTTTTCCTTGGCTTTCGAGTTGTCATTTGTCCACTGAATCGAGTACTAAAATAAATACATTTTTACTGCTGGCAGAGACAACAGAGGAAAAAGGCAATACAGCAGCATGGCAACTTTCAATCACTTCCTGACTTGTTAATGAACTTTTTTTTCCCTTTTCTAACCGAGACTTTGCTTTTGAGCTACGGTGTTTTCCCCAAGCCATTTTATACAATGAGATGGTAACAGTTGTTTGTCTGATAAAGCACGTACTATTTAGAACACAGATGTTTGATTATTATTTATTTCTCTCTGAAGCCCGCTAATTCAGTCCCAAATGATCTTTTTTTTTCCTTTTGCTTAAATTTAATTTGGAATGTATGTTGTTGGTAAGTGACAGATAGTTTAATTATTAATAGGATCCCGCAATGCAATGCACCATAGTTTTAAAGTCATCTGGGGCCAAACCAACACTACTTCCTTCCTTCCTTATGCTTCTGGGATTCCTTGAAGAATGCAAAGGTAATTACAAAACTCATGACAAATCTGCATGTATTATGTCCTTTCCTCAACATTTGTGCTTGCCTATGGTTTTACAAAGTACCGTTCTTACTATGAAATGGTAATGAATCAGGAGAGACTTCTGCTATGGTTGCTTCCTTGGGAGAATGGACTATCTGGGGAGCAAGGGGAGGGGGAGAGTGGAGGAAGAGAGAAAAGGGAGGAGGGGGTTGAGATGCTGAATACCGGTGCTGTAGTACATGATACTGAGACAAAGGTGGACGCGCTCAGCCCCCGTGAAGGACTGTGACTCCATGGGATCTGGTTGCTGTCACGGGCCATAATAAGCACATGAACAAAATATGAACTAGAAAACAGGATTGAGGAAATATCAGGAAAAAAATGTCTGAGGAAGAAGCTACTGAAATAATTGACAATTTCTCTGTGCTTGGCATGTAGTAAACTCCTAGAGAGGTATTGAACTGTGTTGATGGGTTACATTTTCTAAGGTATTGCATGTCCTTCCTTAATAATTTCCTGGCACTCAGGATATTTCATATTTCTGTGAAAGTTGTGTATGAATACAAATTGGGAGGGGGGACGTGTTTGCACAGGTTCTGCTTCTAGTGTATAATATGCTGCTAATAATGGAAAGCTGCAGAACTGCTCACGCTGTAACCTGTGTTTAGACATGGGCCTAAAGCTGCATTATGTACTTGGACATTGGAACTGAGGCTCACTCCAGATCCTAAATTGATCCATGCTTCCCAGAGCTTTCAGAGAAAGGAACAGGGATACACAGGGACTACCTTTCCAACTTCAGACTTCACTGTAAAAGCTGTGAATTTAAACAAACATTGAAGTAATTCTAAACAAGTTTGGAAATTTAAGAAATGAAGGGTCTTACAGGACATATAGAGGTAGGCATCATTTAACTGATCTGAGATTTTAGGTGGATGTTAGGCTGCAAAGGTGAGGTGAAGGCCCCCAGCTGGGGAGTGAAAGATGAAAGGTGAAAGTTGCTTGGTGAAACTTTATTGCCATGACCCACTTGAGGTCATAGTTAAGAGAGCTATCTTTAATCAGCAAATATGGTATAAAAATCTATTCAGTAGATCGAATGTTTTAACTGGTAAAATGTTAACAAACTTAACTTTTAAATATTTTACTAATATGATTGAAACCATCACTAATGTGTACAATCCATCCTTGCAGAGATGCAGCAACAGAGTGGTAGAAACAAAGTGCTACCAACAACAGTTTGATTTTTAAATGTTGCATTTTCTGCTCCTACCAAATGGTCTAGTCATTCCACTATACTACTGCTCTGCCACTGAAATCTCTGACAAACTAGCACCAAACAAATGTGCAGTAATCAAAGAAGAAAATACAAATGCAGGTGAAGTTTTGGTCATCCTTCCTCTTCTTGTACCTAAGAATATAAAACTCAGACAAAGGCTACTCAAACTATATGAATAAAATTCTAAATATCTCAAAAAATAAAACAGCTAACACAATTTTAAAACCAGAGTTACTTATTCTGATGAGCACTTGCCCTTTGGATACTTACTCAAGCTAAACCAAAACATGCCTCCTAAAGACAACACTTCTGAGAGCCTGAGTGGTTCCTAAATTGCTTTGGAAATGGGATTTACAATTCTCAATCCCATAGGCATTTTTGAAAATTCCTCTTACAGGTGACTATTCTTTCAGAACAAAACCACTGGAAAACAATAACCAAATACTCATCAGTGAATTTAATGAAGACTGAGAAGTAAAAATGCCATAATGTGATGACCTTATTGTTCCAAATCTTTTTCTTTTCTTTCTTTCTTTATTTTTAAACAAAGGCCAGTCACAGCAAAAAAGACAGACACATTGGATAATATCTCAGGTTCTTCACTCTTATGTACTTTGATACCCTCTAAGTAGTAATAAAAAAAACCCCAACCCAAAATATTATGGGAAATGTTACTAGAGAAAGGTCACAAAACATGATATCAGGTAAAACACAAGGGTAGTTGTAGATCAATGTACCTATATGGCTGAATGAAACTATTCAAAATAATTTTTAACTTGAAAATCAATACCGATTTAAGCTTTAAATCTATTTAAGATAAGAAATAATAACATTCCAGCTACCAATAAACATGCCTATCTGACCATAAGAGCCCTAATTCATAACTGGGAAATTGGGGAGAGCAAAGAGGAAAGTGCAAAACTTAAAAAAAAAAAAAAAAAAAAAAAAAAGGAGAAAAAATCAATACACACCCCACAACAACAAAGCAACACCCTACCTGCACCTCCCCCCCCCCCCGAGTCTTTAGATTAGCTCTAAATCTCTTAACAGTTATTTCAAAATCTCATGGCTTTGCATCTTGCTGCACTATACCCTGAGTTTCAGTGTTTTACTGTGGGAAGAAATGAACTCAAAACTCAGATCAGACAAAACTATTGAGTTGATTCCTGGGAGAAATCACACAAAATCACAGGTTTCCAAATGTAAGCAAGAGCTGAGAGTTCTTTCTGAGACCCTTGGCTCTCTTTTACATTTTGCCATTCTTCTACAGAGCTTCTAATATCTCTGTTTCTTGGGAATTGGCCCGGGGGAGAACAAGCCCCCAAACCAACAAACAAAAAAACCTGTAAAACCGGCTGCATCTCCTATGAAGAAGCAGCCCAAGTTCCCATTTCCAATCAGTGGTACGAATTCCCTTGACTGCTGCGGAGCTTTGACCCCCTTTTCTCGCAAAGGATTGTTTCACGGGAGTGGAAGGGATAGCAGTCTGTCTATCCAACTCCTCGGCAAAGGGCACCGGGTGTCGATGCTGCCACTACATGGCTCTTTCTCTTCAGCATGCTTCTGCCTCTAGGTTCCCACCTGGGATTGCTCCCTTTCTGCTTAGTACGTAATCAGCAGAAAGGCAGATACATTACTATCAGTCTCCAGCAATACCATGCTCCCGGAAGGTCTGACTCTATTTGTAGGGCTTCTTTGCAATGAAGCAATTTTTCTGCCTTGAAAGAAAAACTTGCATGCGCTATTCAGTTGGGAGGGATCCCAAAGATAAAAATTTGCATTAAATGGGGCCAAATTCTTTCCTTTTATACAGTAAAGGCTGTCCCAGCCCTCTGAATTTAGTACAAATGCACGGCATATTTGCTACCATGTGAGAGATGAATAATTGTGATTACTACTAAAAACCACATTAAACCATAGGGAAGTCTGTCTGGAAAACAGAGGAAAGTGGGTGAGCTTCATTTTGGAATATTTACTTGTGCCCAAAGGCTACAATTGGAATGATGAGTCTTGGAAATTTATAATTCCTAATGAAGACTTCAGATGTTCTTTTTTAGCTGAATAGCTGCTTCAACATGATGATACCTGTAAGACAACCCTTCCCCCTCACCCCCAAGTTTCGTCTATAACTTTTATGAATACAGAGCTTTATCCTCTAGCTATAATTAACTTAGATGCTTGGACACCCGGTAAGAGCTCTTCACTGCAGTGACAAAATTTATATACAGGTTAAAAAAAATAATAATCTTGGCTGAGAATGCTTTTTTCCTCATATGAGACAAAACAGGACTGGTGGGAAAGAAGAGCCACTCAGCAGCAATTACATTAGATTCTCTGAAACGGAAACAATTAACAATCAAGCACATGCCAAACTGGAGTTACACAGGCATTTTTTACTCTAAAAATAAAGAAAAATAGTGGTAACGAAAAAATATGCTTTTGTTTTCCCTCTGACATACTTATTTTTTAATAGTGATTATTTCTTTTTGAGAAAAACAGCAGTGACTGTTCTGCTTTCAGGATTAAGATTATTATATATGGCCCTTTATATCTTCTGGTTAAGTACATGACTTTCGTTTTAACAGGAGACACCATTCTTTCAATTCCTTTGGGCTGACAGTGAAGTCTACGCACAGTAAGTTTCAAAGGATGTTCCTTATGTATTTCTTCTGAATTAACGTCAGAGAGACTGTCATTGGGCTCTCATATTTCTACATGGAATGTTTTAAATGCACTAATTACATTTGGCCCATTTTCAGTAAGTCCAACACTGTCTGGATACACAGAATTTACTGTGAACGGATATCCTGACCCTAGGCATGACTTCTGGAGATGTTGGACATACCATGCTCAAGCTGTTGAGATAATCTGCATATTCACAGTGACCACTGGTCTCGAATTTGCCACCAGCAACTCAACAACTGCTAAAACTAGGCTGTTGGATGTCCATAAATCAATAAAGTGACCCAAAATTCTCTTTTTCTACCCAGATAGAATTCAGGTTGGGAAACAGGACAGTTGAGGAAATCCTGACTTTGGTAGCTGTAGTCAGGAGGAAGCATAATGACACAGCAGTGTTCGCCTATCCAAAATCCACACGGCTGGGACAGCATGCTGCTGTTTAGAGCCCAGCCCTCTCTAATCAGCTCCAGGGAGGCAGGTGATTTTTGGTTGAACAGGCCACTGAGTGCATGCAACTGATCGCTGCAGCTACAGAAATTGTTAAAGGAGTTGTCCACCACCTTGGGTAGATACATAGGCCAAGTGCAGACTCAGTCTCAAAGAACACTGGGCCATTTACTTCAATAATGATGACTTTGAGGTTATTGCTGGTAATATCATTGTCAGAGGACTTATATTATTACAGAATATGTCTTAATCAGAAATTAGCCGATAACCTGTAGGATGTTCTTCTGCGAATGGTTCAAGTCAAGTCAGTATCAAGCATCTTTGTGTTATTATACTCATCCTGAAGAAATATATATCCAAAATGAAAGCAGAAAGGTGTAAAACCTGAGTGCACAGAGATGTCATTGCACTCATTGCAGAGAAATGCACTGATTCTAAGGGGCTGAGCATGACCACGCAAACCACATTAGGGAAATTGTTAGTGCAATAAAATAAACTTTTTGTTCCTATTAGAGATCAAAATGGCTACTGAAAGACTTTGAAACAGCATCTGAGACAGGACTTGTTCTTGTCTATGAAGGAGGGAATAAAACCCCTAATGCTTAAAATGAATAAATATGAATGTCAAGTACTAAACAATAAACAGTTAAAAACAAAACCAAAAAAAAAAAAGACCCCAAACAAACCTTACAGTCATATCACTTCCTCCAGCTGGAAAGAAATCAACACAAACACTGCTCTTTTGTCACACTGTCTAAATGTAACTGATGTACAGTAAACAAAACTGAATTTAGCCAAAGATGAGAAAAAACAAATTCACACACAAACTCTGGAAATTTGTACGGAGCTCATATTCAACCTTTTATGTTCCACTGCTTAGCATCCCTCTTCTCCTACCCCAACCAATTAAGACGGACACTATATTTCTCCCCTCCTTTTTCGGTCAAAGAATCTTGGCACAACCAGCACAAACAAACTTTGCTAACAGCTTTAAACTTGGAAGGCCCGCTTTTTAAATATTTGCCGCTACATAATTGAAACAGCTGTTTTAATGAGATACCTACTGTCATCATTTTACCCTGGCTGAGCTGGGTGACAACAAAGCAGTAATAACGAATTCAATAATAATTAACTCGGGTCATCTGCTCATCTGTCATGGCTCATCAGCTTTAGGGAGAAAAATCCCAGTGAACTTCTCTCTTTTGTGAGCTTTCCAAAACTCTGCAATAAAATGCTTAGAGAGGACTCTAGGTAGCCCTTCAAAAGTTCTAAGCAAACTGGTAAGTAGGTTAATTAAATTTTATGCATGTTTAAATGCTAATGATTACATTCCTAACATTACAGTGTAATCTGTTATGGAATGATGTCATGCAAGCAGTGGTTTTTAGTGCCTAACACATTTCCATCCTGATGTGGAGTAGCTCTGGATCATTTATCGGAGGGCAGGAAGTTGACAGTGGTGTTTCGGAGCCAGGTTTTACATTTAGATCCTCTCCCTGTCTGTTGAATGTTAAGCAGGGGAGTTACAGAAAGCCACTGATTTTATGCCTACTGCCGCATCACAGAGGGTGATCCAACATACTCACGGCGAGTTTTCTTAGCTGTACAATAAATAAATAAATATAATAGCAATTCTGGGGAAATCAATAAGGATGGCATTCCTCCCAAATTACTCTCTCCCCAAAAGAAAAAATATTTTGGGACTCACCCTGAGGTAGGTTCTTTTCATGATTTTTTTTTTTTTTTCCCTTTTCCATGAAGATGAAAAGATTTTTTCAGAGATTAAAAAGTATTCTTCCCTGAGAAATCAAAGGTATGGGTGTGGGGGTTTTTTTTGTAAAATGATTTGGAGGGTAAGATATGAATATCTGATGTCTTTGAGCATGGTGGGTTTTTTTTTCCTTCTGCGTGAGGAAAGAAGATGGCTCTTGCTGCAATGCCAGGTCTTTTTTTTTTAACTTAATTTGGATCCATTTATTAATTCTTATTAAAAAAAAGTCATGAGATGATAGATAGCTGCTGCAAGCTTCTGAACTCATTTTGCCATTTTGCTCTCAGTGAAACCTAACCATGCTTATCATTTAGGAGGTAGGTGGTGGTTGGTTCATAGATAACCCCTACCTGTATATTAAAAATTTAAAAAAATTACCCTTCAAAAATTTCAAACGGCAACAGCATATTCGTTGTCATGTTCAGTAATACTGTGACCAATTCAGTTTTGGAGAAAGGGTTGTTCTGTGCGCTGATTTTAAAAGCAGCAGTAACAGACAGCAGGTATAACATCAGAATCCTTCCAACATGCTGGCTGAAATCTCAGAAAGACTTTTCACTGATGCAATATAACAGTGAAGGTGAATTAACAGGTTATTATTAGAGGAATCAGCACCACATATGTAATCTAATTAGAGATCTAAAATTTCCCAAATCTCTGAATTCATGAGAAAGAACCTTCTGTTCTCACCTCGGTCTCTGGACATTTTGGTAAAACCTGACATAGTTGCATTTTTTTTGCTGCTAAAAACTAAACTTACTCACTTCTCAAGAATAACAATGTATAATGCATCATTTAGTTACTATATGAAAAATATTGCTAGGTATAATTATTAAATAAATAAGAGCAAGTTATTTACTTCTGAATAATGGCAAATAGACCTTCTAGAGGAAGAAGATGGTTTGACTAAGGACTAGGAAATGCTCTCTTGCTTGTATATATTCTTCTAAAATAAATGTGGGGGAGAATAAATTTTGAAATCACATGATATGGATGCTGTGTTTTGTAAATAAGAAACAGGGTTATATCTGTACTACTCAGCTAAAGCACATAAAAAGACTGAAAGCATTGTATTGCAGTAGCAGACATGATGCATATTTCCAGAACAAAGGCTTTGAAAATGGACATAGTCTCCATAGACTGGTGTACATTCAGTACAGTGTAAACAAAAAATATACTGTGGGTAGCAAGCAGTAAATTTGACCATTGGTGTGTAGGGAAATATTAAGAGCCTGGTAGTATATGTTTTGAAATAAAATAATTTCATTTTCAAATATTAATTGACTACAAAAAGCACTTTGAAGAACTGCAGTGCAAAATTAATAATGTAAATTTAAACTTTTCTCTAAAAATATTTCATTGCCTATTTTAAGCAAAGTATTTGCATAAAAAATATCTCTTTAGTTTACATTTTTTCCCATATTTGTACAGGGGGTAACAGTACCACAGAAGAATTGAAGAGAAAGAAAAATCTTTCTTTTTTTTTTTTTTCAGGATTGCACGTGTGTAGCTGAGAATATATAGCAAATTTTGACTCCTGGATGGCACCCATGGGATAAAATCCTGCAGTTTTCTCAGCCATTTTTAGAAATGTCTTTTTGGGTAGATTAAGTAATTTGCATGAAGTAAAATAATTTGAAAAATGTTGATTAGCTTCATACATCTTGTGAGAATTTATTGGTTTCAATGAAAACTTCTCTAGTTAAAAAAAGTTCTACCTGTGCTGGAAAGGAGGGTCTTCAATGGGTGAAAGCACACACCAGAAATAACACACGATGAGCCTGCTCTACTCAGTTTCTCCTGTTATGAACAGTTTGTGTAAGTAATTAAATATTCATGAGGTGGAAGAAAAAGCAATTCAGAAGTTCTTCGGGTAGCAAATTCCTTGAAGACTCATGGGTCTCAGTCCTTATACTAAATATAAGGCAACCACCACATAGCTAAAGGTTTTCAACAAATATCCTAGCAATATTGTAACTTTCTCTTCTTTCCCAAATTAATTTCACAGTTAAACATGTTTCAGTTTCAAGTTTCTCTGAAGCAGATGCTGATTTTTTTTTTTTATTTTGAATATGTACAAACTGATGCACAGCTGACAGTTAATCACTCGAATGGCTATAATCACATAAGGAGTCAGAGAAAAGAAACACATCATCCAGGAGAGCCTGTAACTTCTGGAAACATGTTTACCACTTCGGCAGAGATGCAATATACATTACTAATCGAGTACCAACAGACCCACAGTTTACTACGGATAATAAATGACTTCAGCATGCTTCTGCACTAGCTGGTCCGGAGGTGGGCTTTGCTTTGGGGGAGACAGACTGCTTTACCTGTTGTTGCAGACAAAACGAGGAACATGAAGTTTTCCTGATGAGAGGTGGGTGTGGGTCAGAGGCTGGAAGAGGGACCATCCTGGGGGACGTGGGGAGTGGGAGGCTGAATTAAAGAGTTACAAACCACGTTGTGGAGCCTGACTGGAGTCTGGGTTCCATAGGAAGCTGAAACTCAAGACAAACCCAGACCAAATGGAAATGGCTGGATCTAGAAGGGGAGAAACACTGCTTTGAGTCACAAACAGTTTGTATGACTCAAAATCAGTGTATTTCAGAGAGTTCTGCTGACATTTTTCAACCAATGGTGTTATTCGCACTGTTTGTTTTGGTTTTGATAGCTTGTGGTTTTTACTGTATTTTGCCAGAGACAAGAGAATAAATGAGACCTAGATACACTACTGCAGTAATGCTGTTATTTTTAGCCTTTCTTGTGTGGCCACCATATAAGCAAACAGCCCCTAGGTCTCAGGACTGACAAATGGAAACCAGAACTAACTCTCTTCCCTCATCTTTTTTTCAGTCCCCTTCTTTCTGTGTAAACAAATTCAATGGTCCATACTCATCCCTTATTCATTGGGGTTCATTGCGAGAGTCCTCAGTCCAACCTAATGGTTTATGGTGTTAAAAGTTTTATTACTCTTGGGGGAGGGTTGGTAAGCTCTATTAAACCTAATCTGCTGCCTGGAGTATTCCCACAAAAATGGCATATGGGAAACTCTCATGTGGATAGTTGAATCCTATCAAAGATGTTACAGTTTTACATATATCCATTTTTGAGAATAATTTTGACACAAAAGGCCAAGTCTTCTTCCCGCATACAAAGCGTACCCTTGAATAGAATTTTAGGAAGAAACAAACAAACCATCAACCTTGCCTCCTCCCAGTAACATCTTTCTTTTTTTCGTTGTCTAAAAAAAATGGTGTTATACCTTTTTATCAAAAAAATATGCCTAGGTGACTTTTGTCAAGGAATTTTCACACTTGTAACAGTAGGCCTGCTAGCATTCATAAAGCTACTCTGGTGCAGAAGCAATTCCACATAGTTGAACACTACGGTGTATAACCTGGGAATTACATTGCTAAGATTATTTCTAGCTTTAGTAATATTATAAAATGAAATCAAACATCTATCTACAAGCAATATAAAACAATAGATATTTGATGAAAAATTAAGTAAATATCAGGTTAAGTGTTTGTAATAATGGTTACCATGAAGATTCTTGTTCTTACATTGCACATATTTTATTTCTGTTATTATTTTGTGTGACATAATGTGGTCTGAGAAGGGTCTTCATGCAGCAAGGGGAAGAAGAGTTATTATTGTTGTGGAAGACGTAGATGTGTATTGATGAGCTAAAAACTGGCAACAACTACACACCTTGCACAGCAGCCAAGTACTCATAAAGTTCACACTAGGAAAGAATAACATTTATTTTTCTATATATGAAATAAGAGGTTCTGACTGGATATAATATTCCCACTGGTCTTCTAAAGGAAGACAGTCATGTTCTATACTTGTTCTGTAAATAATGTCTTCAGCTACTACTGTGCAGGTAGTGCACATCTTCCTTTCTTGTAACACGGCGGCAACTGCAGGAATTTTAATTAGGCTGGGGAAAGAATAAACAAACAAACAAACAAACTTATGCCTGTAGTTATACAGGTGTTATTTCCTATGTCTAGATTTAAGGCATTTCTTATGTGGAAGCATTTGATCAGGTAGTGCTTGAACTGAATATATCCCATTTTTCATGGCTTCTGCGTAGCTTCCATGCCCTTCCAGGGCAGCTCGCATTTAAACACCTCAGAGCATGAAGACAGCACTGCACAGAAATACCTCGTTCATGTTCAAAATTAACTCATTTCTTGAGAGCTTAAAATTTCCCTTGTTATTCCAAAGGGTGCAGGATTCATTTCTGTAACTCCAGTGGCAGAAGTCAATCTGTTTCTTACTGTATTTAATCATTCCTAAACCCCACACTCTTCTGCTCAAATTTTGGATTTGTCTCCAGATATCCAAGAGAAATTTTGGCAAAGCTTGAACTATTTTCAATCTGATGAAGGAAGAACTTCACAAGTTACTGAGGCTCACTGTTATTCTCAAACACTCCTTCAGGCTTTTCTAAACTACAGAAACTGTAGGGGTGTTTCTTTGAAAATAGGTTTATTTCTGTGTACAGATACAGGTAGTCAACAAGCCCAGTGTGGCACATACTCCTCACGTAGAAGCCAAGAGTCAGCGGTGCTATAAAGTGCTATAAGCCCATGAAAAGCCAGGTTCCTCTGCCTCATCTCATTATCACAGCCTCTGGCTTTTACTAAAGGTTTTCTTTATGATTTCTAGGAAAGAATTTCCTATCCAATATCCATACACAAAATTATTTTATATATAAAGGATAAAATCCAAAGCACACTGAAATCAATGTGAAACTTTTCTATTCAATCAGCAGCAACGCCTGCTTCTTGTCCGGGTGGGCAATGTGTGAAAATATTTTCAAGTGCCAGGCACAATTTCCCTTTCTCTGATATCCTGAATGCATAAAAAATGGAACCCTCTCTTATTAAAATGAACAAAAGATCAATTTGCAACACAAGTTTTCCAGTTCCTGGGGCTTTATATTCCAAAATTTATTTTACTATCAAAATAAGAAATTCTGTATTTGTGAAGTTGGGCAAGATGTTTTCAAACTTGGAAATTGACTCTGCAACATTTTAAATATCAAAACTTCTACATTTCTTTTACATTTTATTTATCTTGTATTACATAGATTTTGTTATTTTGTCACATCTATGTCACAATAAAATATGCCATAAATACTGTTATTTTTCTTTACTGAAAATCATAAGGACAGATGACACACAATACTGAGTAAACATCTTCTTTTTTCCCTAGACTAACTTGGTATTTATTCAGCTTGTAAGAAAAGAATTTAATACTTGACAACTTTTAAGAGATACATTTTACTGAGTTGTCTAATTCTTAATTTAGATTCAAGTACTGAGTTTTTAAAAATCATTTAATATGTTAATAGATGACTGCTATTTACAGTGGTATGAATAAATATTATTTGTTGATATATGGGAGTATAAATCATATTTCCCATACTCATTAAACATAACAAGAAATGTTGTATATTGTGTTTCTGGGAAGGGAATCATTGCTTGGTATTTTTGACCTAGAGATAAAGGGCAGGGGCGTGGGGGAAGAAACAAAAAGAAGGAAGGTTCTTGAAAGGTCCTTCACCTTCTAGCACTGACCATAGCAGAAAGAGTAACGAGTTCACTCCCCCCTCTAGGGAAGCCTTATGTTGTCAGTGTACTATATCACTGATTGTTCCATGTTCAGATACTCAGTTCTGTGTAAATGGAACAACGGAAGGAGAAAGACAAGTGTTCTCTGCAAGAAGTTAACAAGTCAAAAGGCTGCCTCACTTGAACAGTCTTACCTTCACATTGACTCCCTCCCACATATGGTGAGCAACAGCATGATTAGATCCATTACCAAAATGTATTTAATACAATTCAACAATCCATTCCTGTCCAGCCAATGCATTTATGCCTATGATTAATTTCAATGAGACTTAAAAACAAGCTTTATTGTTGCACTGAAAATAAATGGGCCTGTTCATACTATATGTTTTGCATCATTGGGGCCTGACAGACAGATTTGCAAAGGTACTTAGAAGCTGAAAAGAGCCAAGGGATCTTGCCAAGAATTTTTTCCCTGTCTGTAACTAGATACGTTAGACAGGTGAGTCAAGACGTTATGCAAAAGTAGCCCCACCAGCAGCTGAAGCATCTCAAAAAAAAAAAAAAAAAAAAAAAGATAAATGCAGAAGTAGGGGAGTAATCAATGATTACTTGGTCACATAATCTGGATTAGGATCATGGCAGATCTGGGTATCAAAAGTATGCACCTGAAGTTATCCACAAAATAGTCTCGCTTTCCTACAATCTCCCAGCAACTTGCATGCCACGAGATCTGCCTTTATAGAACCCGCTATGAGTAAAAGTATTCAGGTTTCGGGACTGACAGAAAAACCTGAAAAGATGCAGAAGTGCTGTTCAGAACTAAACATCCACCATGCTGCAATCTTCTGTAAACTGTGGCCTACGTGAGCTGACCTCTCACGCTGACTCGAGAGTTTGGGCTGTGAATGTCACAGGGCAATTTCTCTCTGAAAATGTTTCAGGTGGTCAGCATTTAAACAAGGTCCAGATGTATCAGAACAACCTTAATATATGTTTACTTGTTTTAAACAACACATTTCAGTCATCAGAAGTGAGTCTGAATCTGCATGGTCATTTTCTATTTTTGTCTGAACTTAATATATGTACCTGCAAAAAGTTTATATTATTTATTTGCAACATTTTTAAGCTGTTCTTTTTGGAAACATGCTTTTCAGTGAACTGAAAACTTTTATGATGCTTTGGGACCACAAGTATGCAAACAGAAAATATAAATATAAATATAAATATAAATAAAAATAAAACCCCCCTCCTTTACACTCCATGATACATAAATTTCTTGTAAACTGGTATAATGGACTGGAAATTCTGTTGAGCTTAATTTAATATTAAAAAACATTTTTTAATTGTTTTTTTTAAATATTTCACAGCTGAACATCTGAACAGAAATATTATTTACCATTGACCTTAGCTGGCTACTTCTACTGAGTCTGTTTGGAATGCTGAGAGTTATGCACATTTATAAGTGCTTTGTAAGATTAGCACCATTAATACAAAGAGATCGATCAATATACAGTATACAGTACGTTACCCCATGTGCTCTTTTTATAGTAATTAAACTTGACCACAAACATTGTATTTTCTAGTTTTCAGCATAGAAGACGCATGCAAGTTTTCAAAGTGAAGCTGGAAATTTTAGGTTGGGGGCAGGTAGAAGCAAGGTCTATCTAAGCGAGGACCCTGGGCTTCAGGATTCGATACCTTTATCCTATGCCAGCAATAAATGGGATAACTGGCACGGACTCGGTAGAGTTTGGCATAAGCAATTTGAGGGAGAGTATGATATTTGCTTAAGGGAGGAAGCCAACGAGAAAAGAATGATGGGTCAGAGATGCGGCCTGGAAGCTTGCTAGATGAGTAGAAGAAGGAGCAGGGCAGTCATGGGGTAATATACTGAATGGAATAACTTGAAGGAATGAGAAGAGGGCTGTTTGGGCAAGAAGACTACATGGAGATGAAGAGCACGAAGCCTGAGATTGACTAAATGTGAGTAAAAAACAGGGTGAGGAACCATCGACATACAAGAAGTGTGAAAAGGACAGATTAGAAGGGTGAGACAAAAGGGATCACACTTCAAGGAAGGGTGAGACAATTCCTCTCTACACCTCATTTCCGAATCCACAAGAAAACAAAGTGGAAGCTCTCTGAGTTGTATCATGCCACAGCAAATGTTCTCAAGAAACCAATCCTGCTCTAGTGTTAGTCCAAATAAATAATCTGTTACTGAGAAATTTTTACTAATGCCTGTAAATTAGATGCAATGGATGTAGAAATTCTGTCCTGCTGAAGATGAGTGTTTTGTCAGAGTAGCACAAGACAGAATGTTTTGCTTTTGTTTCAAATTGTAATTTCACATACAATCCGCTTGAAATATCACAAAGTTTTCAAGGTGTGCTTTTCAAAGAAATAAAACGCAGAACTAATGGCTGTCTGTGCAACTATAATTCAGCTTCCTTGCATGTGTGAGAACTTGGTGCAGCCATTAATTGCTCTTTCTTCTGGACCTCGGCCTTCCGAATCAGGAGAATGTGATGGAAAAGGCTGTCTTCTCAGCTCTGTTATTTCTAGATGAGATGACTAGCTCTTATGAGTAAACTGAGTACTACCATATAGGACTAGACACTGCTACTGCTATACAGTTTCCACGTGGTGCAAGCCAAGTCACTTGAAATACATTTTCCAAGGAGACATTAAATGTATTGTCCTTCTTCTCAGAGGACAACTTGAAACTGTGAATAATGGGACTCAAATACAGCTGTGCCTAGAACTGATAATTCTAGGTGCTTTGCATCTTAAATCAAGACAACAAAATCAGTAGATAATCTCACACCGTAACTTAATCTTATTGAGCATTACCTATCTATATGTAGAATGGAAATAACAAAGAACAATGTATCTCACAAGAAGTTAACAAATCTCAAAGAACTATTCATATACCATTGCCATGAGAAAATCCAAAGAGGTAAAAAGTAATTATGACTTCAGGGGTGACATATGCAATAACATTTGGGAGTTGCATACAGACAGAGAAGTAATGTATTAAGTATCTTCTCATTATTTGAGCATTGCTTATCCTAGGTGTGGTAGAAAAAACAGTACATGATCACACAGTTGAAGAATATGCTACTCTACACACAAGCAACTGAAACAGAGTAAAATCTTGTGGGCAAGAGATACCCTGTGTCCTGTGTTTTGAGTGCTCAGTCTTGCAACCTGAATCATGAGCCTTCAGTTGTTTAATCTTTTTTGTATGTCAAGTGCTGTTCATAGTGGGAATAAGGTAGACACAAGTCATTTCTGTCTGATGTAAGACAGGCTGTGTTCCACAACATTAGTAATCTAGCACCTGAATTTTACATGATTCTGTACAAGCCCACAGTCATAACTAATAACATAGAATTTATCTGTAAGCAAAACACAAAACAGGAAGTGGGAGAACTTTAACTAACAGACTGTTAGGAGATGTATTTTGATGCATACCAGGAATTTCTCTTTCATTTCTCTTCAGCCACACATCAGACTTTTTTTTTTGTGTGTGTATTATAAACTCATACAGGTGTGTATAGGCTATATAGAGGCTTGAATTCATTCTAAACAGGAACACATAACCCATATGAGACAGGAATTTCTGCTTAAGTTCTGTGCTAGTTTTACCACACGATCTTTCCAGTATTCTGGTATTTAGTATTCTTCAACAATACACTAAATTCAGTTTTTCTCATTGATTAACCTTATCTTAAAAGTTTCAAATAAACAATTACTTTGAGTGAGACAGTACAAATTGCATTGACCAAACTAAGACTTATCAAAGGCTTCAAGCTGGCACCCGAAAACTACAGAAGCCAGACTGAAAAGACCTAAGTAACTTAAAAAATTCCTTTCTTTCTATTTTTCTTTCCTTCTTTTAGCCTATCTACTATTTTTTATTCAGAAACAGTGATCCTAACTGAATTCAGATGCAAAGGGATGTGTATGGGTGGTAGAAGTGGGGACAGGCTAACTAGGAGGAATACAGAAACATCAGGTGCACCTGCAGCAATGCAATTTGGATGGCCATACCTTGGCTGGAGTTGGAACTAGAAATGGTGTGGGCTTCTTGAGGTACATCAGGAGACTAAGGAATACATGGCCCCACTAAAGAATATGGAGAGTGATGTCTCACATGGAAAAAACCTGAGAATTTCTCTGCGCCTTGAGATGGTACATCTGCTTTTAGGCCTCCCATGTCTCTAGTGGAAGAGTTCAAGAGAACTACTGTCTGCAGTAGAGGATTACCAAGTTTGGGACTGCTCTGTAGATTGGATGTATCCATAGGACTGGACGAGATGCATCCAGAAGTGCTGAGGCAGCTTTCCAATGTCATTGTGAAGTCATTCTCCACCATTACTGAAAGGCTGTGGCTTTCAGTAGAAAAAAGGTAAATGTTACATCCACCTTTAAGGCAGAAGGGCAAATCCATGGAATGGCAGGCCATAAAGTCTTAGTTCTGGAAAGATTATGGAGGAAGTCCTCATGACACCTGCGTTCAGGCACCTGAAGGACAAGGAAGGACTAGGAAGAGTCAGCATTTATTAGCACGGACAAATGTTACTTAACCAACCTGGCTGCCTTCTCTGATTGGATCTGTAGATAAGGGGATGGAAGCAGTAGTTGATTATCTTGAATTTAGCTAGGCTTTTGACACAGTCTCCTTTTAGCTGAACAGGGGAGGTAATAGAGTATAAGGGCATGGGGCCATGGAAAACTGGCTCAGCCATCAGGATCAAAAGGTATTGGCCAATGATTCAGAGTATAATTGGTGTCTGATTAATAGAGATGTTCCTCAGGCATCAGCACTGGGATTGATTCTTTTCAATGTCTTCACCTGTGAGCTGGGCAACGGGACAGAGCGCAACCTCAGAAACTTCATAAAAGGCTTCAAATCAAGGAAAGTAGTGGATAACTGGAGAACAGGACTGCCTTCAAGACGGACTGGGACAAGATGGAAGAATGGAGCTACACGAACTTCATGAAGTTCAAAAAAAGAGAAAGTCCTGCACCTGAGACAGACTAACTCCAGGCAACACTACATACCAGGTGCCGGCTGGCTAGAAAACAGTTTTGCAGAAAAGGATTTGAAGGTCCTGAGCAGCAAACTGAACATGCTTTCTTTTCTCAAGGCAGGGAAGAGGCCCATAACATACTGGGCCGCATTAGTAAAAGCATAGTCAGCAACTCAAAGGAATTGTAGCAAGGGAAATTCCATTTAGACATAAGGAAACAATTCTAAACTCTCAGAGGTGTTAAGAAATGGCACAGGTTGCCCTGGGAAGCTGTGAAACTTTCATCCGAGAGATATTCAAAACTCGATTGTATGAGGCCATGGGAAATATAATTTGGAAGTTAGCCCTACTTTGAGCAGGAGAGTGGACTAGATACCTCCAGACATGGAGGAATTCAGGTTCCCAACCTATATTATTCTTAAAGATTAAAATGTAAATTATTTTTTCACCCATAACTGTTCAGACATCGAGGATTTGATTCTGAACTGCCATAAGGTACATCTGGTGCACCTCAAGAAATTGCATGTGTGAGGGATTAAGGCAATATAGGGTAAAAAAGACCCTTTTCAAATCAGCTTGTGTTTTTGTGCTCCTGAAGTAGTCTACATTTTGCATCAACCTACCTGCCTGGAGAACAGGTAGTGATGAGCTACATCCAGTGTAGCTCCAGAACCAGGAGCACAACTGATGCACAACTGAACCAGAGTTAAGTAGCCCTGAATAAGAAGATTGCTGCTTAATTCAACCTGAGTGCTATCGTAACACAGGGAAAATGCCTCTGGGATTTCAGACAGTGTCTCTGCAATGGTGCCACACTATGTATGCAGTGTCACTCTTACAGGAAGACTACACCACAGGATTATAAAACTTTCTAATGGCTATGAATTTGTACCGCAGCCAGATGAAATGATTTTTTCCTGATTTCATCCAGGAAGAGAAATATGTAAGAGAGCTGAACCTCAGTGCTTTGCAATTTTTCAGAAAAGCTCTATTGATTTGGTGGATAAACCAATGCAATACTATGTCCTAAATTACAGGAGAAATACGCACGAAGTTGATTTCTTTTCCAGTAAGAAAGTCAAATAGGATGATTCACAACACTTAGTTTAAGCCCACCAATAACAAAATCAGGGCTGTAGTTGTAGGTAATAAATTTGTGGTTATTCCTGGGAGTATATATCTGGTCACTGAAAGCAGGGCTAGTGATTTAACTGGAAGATGTTTGGCTAAAACTATTACATTGTTCGAGAAATTTCAGCTTTTAGTTTTTCCTAACATGATACAGAAGAGAACAGAGATAACTCTAAAGCTCAAAATGCATCACAATGTACTTAGAACAACTGGATTACTAAATATAATGTGAAATAATAGGAAATACTAACATGAAATATGAAATACTATTGCCCATAATATAACTAATAACCACAGCAAGTGAGAAAACAGTTTTCTGGTGCGTGAGACTTGCTCAGATTTCAGTGTTTTGTCATACCCGGACAGGATAAGAAGTTGAATTCTCAAAAGTAGGTCATGAAAAAAAGTCAACTTTAGATAATAACCTACTTGAGTATTTTTTCCAAAAATTTTCGAAGGTTTCACTTTAATTTTGGACATTTTCAGGTATATTTTAACTGAATTTACATGTCAAAATAGGTAGTTTATGTTTTCAAAAATGACAGAAGAAAACAATGCTAATAATTTCAAAGCCTTCTCACAGTTATATATATATTTGGTTTTTTAATTTTGCCTTTTTTAGATGATACCAATCCTTTCCTGCAAGAAGTTTTGGATTTGAAGCATTAATGCTTTTCAACAACACTACCAACATGCTTTGGTTATTAAAAAAAAAAAAAATCCTGTTTTTTTTATACTGCTAGCTGCTGTGAAGAGGGGAGGGAGAGCAGGGGGAAGAGGTGTCTATCATCTTTGCCTTCTATGGTGTATTTTAATCTTTGAATAACATTGGGCATCAGCTGTAACATATATGAATTAATCACCCTATTCATATAACTGTTTACTTTTATTATACCTCTAAAGGAAATTAAATGAATTTGACCTGTTTCAGCATTTACAGCTGTGTTCTTGTGGAAATTTTATTGTGAGTTGTAAAGTTTAAAAATATTATATTTTGTTTCAGGTATTTGGTTTGTTCTGTTTGAAGCCAGAGACACCAGCAAATTTTTAAAATTTGCCATTCTTTTATGAGTTCTGCAACCATTTTGTGTATATTTACAATTGGACCATGAAAATACTATTTTCACCAACAGATGACAAGTTTGGTTTTGAAAGTAAACTCTTTTTTTCTTCATGCTAATATTTCCAAAACCAAAAAGGCAAATGCAGTTGTATTCTCTGCTTTGATGATAGCCTAGTGGAAAGGAAATTTAGAATTAGAATTTCTGGTGTGACCAGCTCTCTACATGAAGAAATGAAGAGAAGAAAGAAGATACGAATTAATCTCACATTGTAGCATAGCACGCCATCATCATGGAGATGATCCTATATGTACTTACAATAAAACACACAGTCACAATGCAAATTCTTTAAAGGAAGGAAAATGAAACCTTCTCCATATTCTTATCTGCCACTGTTAGCATTTTGTTAGCTTTCCTCCTTTCAGAACAGTCCATGCTAAACTATCAGAAAATGAGTAAAGACAATGCTTAAATTTCATGCATACTTGCATAGACCAAAGACATTATCATTGTGATACAGAATGGGATTGGAAAAATATGCAGCCCTTGGAAATGGATTAAATGCACATACATTTTGTAATGAGTGACTGTAATGAAAGTCAAATGAATTATAATAAAATATAGAGTTTTAAAAAAGAAAACTACTCAATGCATAATGTTGCTAAGAAAACATTTAACAGTTTTTCACTGCACGCTATTGTCAAAGTAAATAACTACCAAAGACAAACTTACAAAGTGGTTTTAACTCTAATGTGATGCAGAAAGTCAGTCATTTAATTTGTTAATTAGTATTATGCCAGAAACTATCTATTCAATATGAAGCAAATATGTTTACAATCTTATCTGCCATCTGTTTAATAGATGGGAGAATACTTAGAGCTGGGATTCTCAAAGAGGGCTGTTGAAAATTTGTTCTACAATTAGTGGAGCAGATTTTTTAATTCTAAAGGAGTTTTTCATGTTCAGGGAGCACCTCTATGAAGGAAACAGTACATCACAATGCTGCTATTCAAGATTAGTGATTGCTTATAGCTGCTGGTAGCAGATGCTTGCAAAATGCAGAAGTAAATATATATTTTAAGATACATATATATATTTAAAAAAAAAAAAATACAGCATTAGATCCAGAACATTAAAGCAGGTTTTGTGAGGAGCTTTTTAAGACCAATTTTCATGGCAGCAAAATATATAGGTCTGGGTACTTACTTACAATACTCTTCATCTCTTTCTGTAATCAGCAATTTTGCAAGCTTTCTTACAAGAAAGCCCACAATTATGCAGTACACTAGCCATTAAAGTGAATTCTCAAGGTGCTTTTTAAACTGCATATTAAGAATGGATATTAAATCATCATTTGGGAGGTGGATGAAAATAAAAGCTTGGGTAATAAAGCATTCTTCCTAGGATTACAACTTCTTCCTTTGCCCTGTTTCAATATATTTTAGTTTTGAGGAAGACTATATTATTGTCTAATACTGACTAATATTATTGTCATTATTTATTAGAAGATAAATTTAGCCCAGACAGAAAGCTTTTCCTTTTCTGAAAATTAAACATCTTTTCCTGCTTAGTTTTTAAAGATCAAAACCAAAACAGGTAAGTAAAATCTTAACATTCATTTTTAAATGTAGGATTTGTAGCTTTTATAATTTTCATTTTAATGGCAATGATTTGACAGGACTGCCTTTTTATATCTAATTGATTTTCACTGAGTATAAATGAAACATCTATGGGACATCAAAGATGAGCAACATATTTTTAATGGAATGCTAAACTAACCATGATTCAAGGATTTTCATACCTCACAGCAAACTTGAAACCAGGCAAATTTTCTAAGTGG
Source organism: Harpia harpyja (assembly GCF_026419915.1). Taxonomy (NCBI): domain Eukaryota; kingdom Metazoa; phylum Chordata; class Aves; order Accipitriformes; family Accipitridae; genus Harpia; species Harpia harpyja. The sequence goes on from NC_068940.1 coordinate 4,281,268, forward strand.
GGATGAGAGAAATGTAAATGTTTTTCATAATGAAACTGGAAATTTTTGCATTTCCTACAATTTTTCAATATATAAATGACTATTTTTAAGTGTGTAAATAAATATTTATAAGTGCATAAATAAAATACGGTGCACACAATGTAGTAAAACAAAATCCATTCAAAATTTCAAAGCAAAGATGTGCTCCTTACCGGAAAGGAGAATGTTTTCAAAAAGCATTCTTGAATACTGTTTCTGTTTTGTTTTTATTAGACGTGATTGTGTTAACTTTACCTACCTACCTACTGAAAGTGATAAACTTTTCATGCAGGATTTACTTACACTGCCTTGTGTACATCTTAGTTCCCTGAAACATTTGTAAGCTTCTTTTATGCACTCGTGTGTCAACAGGTGAGATGGTCCTGCAAAGAACTGCGAAGATTTTGTTAGTTTACCGTCTTCTGTAGGACAGCAACACTTGAGATTTGAGCCTTAATTCTCAGCTTTATGTACCACACTGTACATCCACACTGAAGAAGTATAATCTAGCAATATGTTTCTGTCAAATGGAAAACTGGAAATATTTATCTTCTCTTCTTCACTTGCAGGCAGCAGTTTAGAGCATTTCCCTTACAACTGAACTCCCCCCCCCCCAAGTAATAATAATTCATTGTGGACAAATTTGCATAGCATCAGTTTCAAAAGGGTATTCTGAATTTTAAAGCCATTATCAGTTTTTAAATTGCCGTTGTACAGAATTGTACAGAACTGACCTATTAAGCTGCATATCCTGAAGCAGCCTGGGGAGGGGGGGAGAAGGAGGAAAGCTTTTCTGAGCCCTGGGACCCCTCTATGTAAACAACGTCCCTTGTAGCGTGCCCAGCTTACTCTCTTGACATTTTTTTTTTTTGTGATACCCTTATGCGACGAGAGAGAAGTTGGGTGGGGAGATCTAGCTAGTTCAGCATAACAGGATTTCGGCCCTAGGGCTTCCACAGTGGTGAATGTTTAACCCCTAGAATATCTGCAGCTGCTAAATATCTGTATTTATAGAAAAAGAAACAACAGCAACTGGTTAGGTCAGGAACTCGGCATCTGTGATTTGGCTGCAAAGACTTTAGTATGCACACTCCAGCCGTTCTACCTCTCCTCCTTTACCCTTCTCCCCCCAAAATTAATTGCATTTCTAGCTAACAAGGTTTAGTTACAGAGGCACCTGACTCCTTCAAACCTTTTGGACACAATACAAAAGTCCAGTAGTAGACATTACAGGATTAAATCCATTGTAACATTCTAAAAATCAATTCATCTGTTCCTAATAGTGTTTCAATAGTATCCTAGTAACCTTTTCTGTGAAGCTTCATATGGTCTGTATTTGCAAACACTATTAAAAAAGGCCTTCTTGCATTCAAAAAAAAAAAGCTAAATCTCTTCACAGAGCTGCTGGAGAGGTGCAGACTCCAATGTGGGCAAGTGTATTTGCCAACATGCCATATGGGAGCCATGGTTGGGACTTTTTTTTTTCTAGAATAATTAAATGTTGATGGCAGAGTTCAAATGGATCATTAAAATTCAAAAGTGTAAGAAACAGATTTTTTCTTATGTTGCTGAACGCTCCAGAGGGCTGAATAGCTAGCAGAAGTGAGGCAGGCTGCAGCAGTGATCAGCGTGTGCTGTGATGGTACTAATTTGATCATAATATAGTCATCTCTGAAGATTACAGCTATTCAATTAAATATTCTAATTAACCTGAAGTATTAGGCAAATGATACTAATTACAAATATTCTCCTGAGATTCACAGCAATGAAAATCCCACTTGCAACTGATACTTCTAGCCAATGTTTCGTAACACAATGTCCTATATCATAGGCTTTCAGAATATTAAAATGCAGTTAATTTGCCTAAACCTCATTTGTTTAATGGCATTAGCATTTTGTTTGAAATTGTAATAAACGTACATCCCGCTTTCAAGTAAAATTTAAAATGAGTGTACTCTTGGGGTAACTTAAGATTCCTGTTTACAGACCTAGCACTTTATTCAGTAAGCGGAACAGTTTGAGCTTAACTTTCAGCCATTAAACATATTGAAATTGTTTAAAAATGCTAATAATTTGTCTTTTCAAATAAGAAAAAAAAAAGGATATTTTGCAGTAAAATTTCATGATGTTACCCATGTGACCAGTTTCCTACTGTGAGGGCCCCAATGCTTGAACTTGCCTTGTAGTTTTTTAGTAGAATGTTTGTCTTTTGTAGGTTGTTGGCTGCTGTTTGTTTTTTTAACTCCCTCTCCAGACAAAGCCACAAGGACCTTCTTTTTTGGTTTTCTACCTTCCTCTCTTTGCTCCCTTTCCCACCGCCCATAGACCAGGGGCTCCAGGTTGGGGGGGCGGGGGTTTTTTGGGGGGCTCTGGTCCCTGTGTGGCATTTCTGCACACCTTGCACGCGAGTGCTCTTCTCGTGTCATTTGCGGGGACAGCTCGGCTACTTCACCTATTACTGCACTGGGCAGATAACTTGGTTGTCTATATGAATTAGGCAGAATGCTACTCTGAAAATACAGCACGAGGCAGATCACTCAGCTAAAAAAAAAACACAGAAAAACCAGGTGGGGTTCCTGACCACATTTCTTGGTGGGTTTTGTTTGTATTTGTTTTATCATAGCTTGTCATAGCATGAACGGCGAAGGTAGAGATTACCTACCAACAGAAGTGGCTACTTAAAAAATAATCAGTTGCTAACAGTTACAGAAACAGAACAGGTAGCAGGCTTCAAGTGCTGTTTAGGACCCTCTTCTATACCCACTGCCTTGTTAGAAGAATAAAGGGACAGGAATGCTCCTGGCTTTCCACATGTTGCCTGTTGATCCTGTATGCATACAGGCTTTAAAAGAAAGAGATCAGAAAAACCCCCTCCCAGTTTTAGTGCAATTTTATCAATACTGCTGCAAAGCATTATGAAAGTTTAACCGATATAACTAATGTCTTCTCGTGAATATAAACCTCTTCCTCAGACTCTGCAGTACTTGACTGAAGAGAATCAAAATGCTAATCCTGCACCTTTTACCTCAACCTGTGAGGGATTGCTGAGGGCTAAAAACAAACAAACAAAAAGATTGTCAGAATTTCAAGTGTAGAAATATCACACTATCAAACTGCAACAGTGCAAACAAAGCTAAACCAAATACAGTATGAGTGACTGTAATTTTCATGTTGTAATTGGCAAAAGCGTAGTTCAGTACTTGTACTGGAAACGCTGGAAGAATTTGCAACAGAGCAGACCTTTCCCTGACAGTTTCCAAAATATGAAGAAATGCAAGTATTACATTTCCTCAGATCTCAGAAAATTTAGAACAATTTGTGTCCGAAACATGCTGAAATCATTGGACCTAAACTTGGAGAAGAAGGAGACTGCAGAGATGGCATCATGCTGCCATATGACCTTTCACGGAGCAGGAAGGAGACACAAGGGAGCACGTAGTAAACTCGGGATAAAAGGAAATCCTGGGCAGACTGTGCACAGCCCTTGAGAGACATGTAAGGACTGGGGGGTTGGTTTGGTTGCTTGATTTTGATGCTTTTCTTTGGTTGCTTACTTTTAACCCTTTTATGGCTGTTTTGCCTTTGGTGCTGTTAGAGCTTGTTGAAATGATTAAATGTCCCTCTCGTTCCTCCCAGAATTAAGTAAGTAGAGGGTTTATATCACCTTATTCTGACTTGAAATCAGCTGATAGTTTGCGACTCTCCTTAGGTCAGCACATACATTATGATGCTCTATGATTATGAAAGAGGATGTGAAATACATTTAATCAATCTATGTTAACTCAGATCCAGGTCTATATAACAGAAATCTGTATTTAGAAGTATAATTGTATTGGACTGAGCTTGAGGAAAGCTTGGAGAAGCAGGCAGAGAGGTAGAAAGAAAAGACAAGATTCAAGTAGAGTAATGTGCTTTCATCTGCTCCCCTTTTTGCTGTGCAGGACTGGACACATCCACTGACATGGAGGAGTAGCAGCAAAGGGAAGGGTGCGACTCACGTGTGGTGAAGCACAGTACAGCGCGGACGGCTGACTCCTCAGCGAGTGCCATCACTGAGCCCGCTCAAACAGGACAGGGAATTTAAATAAAAATGAGGGGCCAGCTCAGAGATGGCAGGAAAGGTATTTTTCAGGTCCAGATCCCCATTTTTGCTGTCGTTCTCAGCCCTCATTTAAATTCTCAGCAAAACTGTGAGATGAACGAAACCAAACAAGAAAACACAATGAGGCAATTGGCAAGGGAAAGCTGAGGAGGAAAAAAAAAAAGAGGAGAAAGGCAGCAAAAGCAGGGAAAGAGGGAGAGGCGCTGCAGAGTGTACATGTATGTCTTGTCCAAAGTCTTGCAAAAACTAGCTGCAGCTCCCTAGAGAATCATTATTCTGCTATGAAGAAATAAGCACATTCCACTGCAGTATTAGCCCCTGAATGAAAAGGCGAAGAATAAATACCGTATACATATATATCATAAAGGAGAATATTTTCACATTTACCTATAGAGTAAGTGAGCAAAATGATACGGTCTTTACTTATGCAGGGAGTTAACATAATGCAGTGATCTATAGGTACATTCTTGTGGGGGAGTGAAGCTACTAGAGTGATTTACTTTTATAAAGGAAATTAATACACTGATGTAATAAAATTGTCATGTACTGCATTGATCCCCTTGCTGCAGAGGAAGTGAGGAGGAACTTAAATTTATATAAAATGAATATAATGGAATAATAAATGCACAAGTGTTGATATTACAGAGTGAGGTACATATGTACAAGGGAAATAAATACAGTGAAGTGATCCACTCTTATAAGGGGAGGACATTTCAAGGAATCATTTCAACATCTACAGAAGCAGAAAGCATGGTAGGTCATGCTTTGTAAAGTAGTGAACACGTAAGAGTGCAGGAAGTACAATAGTGGGAAACCTAACGATATGATTAATTTTTGCCGGCCACAGATATTGTATAGCAAAGACGTGCCTCTCTGAGCAGCTTGGTGGAATGACAGTCAGGGAAAGAAAATGTATGACAATGATATAAAAATGAAGCGCTGGCACGTGGGGACATGAAGCAAACTCAGGCTGCTCCGCGGAACCTGCGGGGCATTTGAGCCATCCCCATTAAAGGTCATCACAATAATTTCCTCAGTCCAAGTGGTGCAGATGCTGTATTTTGCCCCATAACATCCACTGGCTAACCAAAAATAAATGACTACTGTAAAAATGTATGGGCGATGACAGTTATAACGAAGGCAGGTTGTCAAACTGAATAAAATGGAGAGTAAAGAATGAGTCAGTCTGGGAACTTGTAGGGTTTCTACATGTAGCTGAAGTCCTGCTTAAATGAATGACCTAGATGATTGAGCCTTATTATCAGACTAACTGTATATTAAGTTACTGTATAACAGTAGTTCTAAAGTAAACAATATCATAAAGGCAAAAACCAGTCCTGTACAAAACATCTCAGCATAGGCTTGAGTTCTTGGTTTGGCAGAGAGATTTACTGGGTGGGAGGGAGGAGGACGTTATGGCCTATACTATGCAGATGGTTGGGCCATCAGGTCTAATGGCCTCCCTTGGTCTTACACTCTTAAATTAGACCCAGTCCTTTCTTGCTTCTGCAAGTCAGAAGGGATGGATTTGGGGTAAAACATATGAGAGGAAAGAGAAGATCACTGCTTCTGAAACACTGATCCTTGCCGTCATTCCTGCCCCCATCAGAGGCCTTTCTAGGGAAGTGGCGGTAGTCCCAAAATGCCCTCACCCCTGTCATATCTGGTTGTGTTGACCCAAAACAGGACAAGAAAATAAGCAGTGTGCATGTCTGCCAGATTCTTAATGAGAAAGCTCATAGACAGCAGGAGCAAGCAAGGGCAGGGTTTTAGGCAGCTAACCTGCAGGCTTACTCTAATGATGAACATGGAGAAGTCCTCAAAAAGGCCTGGAGTTTCTTCTCTTAGAGGTGGTCAGACTGCACACTTTGTGGCTTTTGTGGTCCACCTTGAATTTTTCCTCTGAGCAGAAACCTTGGAGGAATATTTAAATGGCAATCCTGTTGATAATTCCTTCTAAATTGTCCGAGGGTCATCATCTAATCACCCATGAACACAGACAGAACAAGTGGTCGGCCCATTTTGCTCTTTACTGCTTCACAGTGTGATCTAGGCAGGCTCCTCGACATTTTCCTTTTCATTCAAACTTACCGTGTTCATTGCTGAAGTACAGAGTTTAGCCCATGCTCTGACTAAGCCAGTCTGTTGTTCTGCCTCTTTTCCTCTTTTGCGGTTCCTTTTCTTCAGACAGTCCTTCTTCATGCTTGCTCTTTTACTTTTTCACAGAATCGCAGAATTAGAGAAGCCTTTCCTCATAAGACAGATGCTCCAGTCCCTTAATCATCTTTGCGGCCCTTCATTGGACTCTCTCCAGTATGTCCATGTCTCTCTTGTACTGAGGAGACCAGAACTGAACACAGTACTCCAGATGTGGCCTCACCAGTGCTGAGCAGAGAAGAAAGATCACCTCCTTAGTGCCTCTGGCAATACTTTGTCTAATGCAGCCCAGGACAGCATTAGCCTTCTTTGCTGCAAGGGCACGTTGCTGGCTCATGGTCAACTTGGTGACCACCAGGACCCCCAAGCCCTAGGCCCCCATTTTCCCTAGTCTTCCTTTTGTAGCTTATGTACTTACAGAAGCCCTTCTTGTTGTCTTTGACGTCCCTGGCCAGATTCAATTCCGTTTGGGCTATAGCTTTTCTAGCTTTGTCCCTGGATGCTTGGACAATGTTTCTGTATTCCTCCCAGGTTACCTGTCCTTGCTTCTACCCTCTGTGCATTTCTCTTCTGTGTCTGAGCTTGGACAGGAGCTCCTTGTTCATCCAGTCAGCCCTCCTGGCATTTTTGCCCAACTTTCTGTTCATTGAGATGGAAATCTCTTGAGCTTGGAGGAGCGGATCCTTGAATGCTAACCAGCTTGGAGGGAAGAGGGGCCCAAAAAAGGCTTTATCCCATGGGACTCTTCCCAGCAGTTCTTGAAAAGGCCAAACCTGTTCTCCTGAAGTCCAGGGTTGTAAGCTTGCTTTTTACTCTCCTCCCTGCCCTCAGGACATTGAACTCCACCATCTCACGGTCACTGCAGCCAAGGCTGTGTTTGACCTTCACATCCTCAGTGAGCCCCTCCCTGCTTGGTGAGTAAGAGGTCCAGCAGAACACCTCTCCTTGTTGGCTCCTCTAATCACTCGGAGGAGGAATTTGTCATCAGTGCAACCCAGGACCCTCCCAGATTGCTTATGTCTTACTCTGTAGACCCTCCAGCAGATATCAGGGTGATGGAAGTCCCCCATGAAGACCAGGGCCTGCGAACACGAGGTTGGTCTTATCTGTCTGTAGATGGACTGATCCAGTCATTCTCCCTGGTCAGGTGGCCTGTAGCAGACACCCTACATCTGAATCTTAACTTTTTTTCTCTGCTAAGTCTGTTGAGAGCATCTGTGTTATGCGATGAGTGAATAAATAAGTGAGGTGTTTCCTTGTTCCATAAATTCAGTAGAATTTACTGCTTTGAAGCACTATAGTACTGTAACGTGAATAAATGCAACTGTTCAGAGGGGAAAACCTAGAAAGCCGTTCCACAGAGATTGTTGGCAGTGTTATAATTCTCACAAAAAAAAAAATCAAAGGCTAGCTTCTCCTTTCTCCTGGCATTACAGCCTGCATGTAGCAACAAAGCTATGGAAAGGATTTCCTGGGGCATTGAGTCAGGTTTCTGCACATCATGGAAAACCATTTCATAAAATCCTGTTTACCCACAGATGAAGGTTTTATACTCAGATGCCCTCGGTGTTGTGCATGCCCTGCCCTGTTGGAAGGCTGTTAGGGAACAGCGACCCGGAGCATCTGCAGTGGTTGTCAGAGACCGATCCAGATTACATATCTGAGATGACAGTTTGGGTTTAGATATCAGAGAAGTTCTAGCAGGTGTTTAACCCAGGGGATCCAAAGCCACGATGAGCCCTTTGGCAAATTCTGGATCCCTTTTCAAACCCCTTTTCCAAATTTTGGAGCAGCCCAAAGTAGGATTGTGGGCACCCACCTGCCTCTTGATAAATACAGGCTGGGGTTAGATGAGTGTTTTATGGAATAATTTCATGGCGGTATTAGGAGGGATTGCTTGTCAAGAGCTCAACTCTTTTAAAAGAAATGAAGCTAGTGGAAAAATCAGGCATTCTTGCTAGCTTAACTTGTTTCTCTAGCAAGTGAAACTTTAATGGGACCGACTCTGGGCTGCACTTTACCTGCAACTATCTGTGGTTTTATCAGTTTTATTTTCAACTTCTTCTAAATTCCCCTAAAATTTCTAATTCCCTTTTCTCTAATCGTAGCTTTCTCTCTCTGATGCCGCTCCAGTGACCAGCAGGAGTTACTATCATAACTTTGCTTCCTAGATTGGCAGTGTTTTGCCAACCAGGCCAGCCAAATTGTTGCCTCTGATGATTTTTGGCAGTGAGTTATCACTCTGTAGGGTCACAAAACTAGCGCATGCATAACTAAATTTGTCTAAGGGAAAAATACAACATTCAAATAACACTTTTAACCCAGATATCATGAATTTTTAATATTATCACACTGCTTGCAGCTTCCAAACACCTGCTACAGCCAGAAATTCAGAGATTTTTACCCGAAGTGAACTAGACCTCTATACTACCTCATTTTAGTACTAACATATGCACTCTTAAAATGTTTATATGTGATTCATAAAGAGTACATTCATTCCATTGTGCACACAGGCACATATGAATTTGGGTGCGCATATATATAAATTGTTTGTGCGTGTTTGTGTGTAAATATTCAGCTATGTAACTCCATGATTGTAATTTCAGTGTATGTGTCTTTTCTCTAGGAAAGCAAACATTATAAAGCATCTATTACCTCTCTGGAAACTCACATACTAGCAGTGGGCCTACAATTATGCAACTACTTTAAAAACAACCCCCACTCCTCTAAAATAACAACTGTGCAACTAATGTAAGGAAAATAATTCTACTCCGAATAAAATTAGTATGAAATCAGGCAAGTGTGAAAGGCTGCAAAGTAACTATTTTGTTACGTGTTTTTATGACATAATTATATTGATCTGAAAGACACTCATCCAGAACCACAACCTTTTATACCCGAAGAAAAAACCTGTATAATCTTTTCAATCACTTGATATTCATGGTCTTACTCAAAGGTCTCTGAATATGTCATGTGTGTAATACCAATGCAAAATTTGGCACTATAGTCACTACCAGCAATATGTTTCAATAAGGTAATTTTCCTGCTGCCTAAGAACATCAGCAGGGTGCAATCCTGAACAAAAACAGACTATGACATCTTATTCAAGCATACATCTGGAGGACAAAACTATACTTTATTAAAGGAAAATGGGATTTCAGGATTGTTTTGACAAGCGGTAAAAGCACGCACCTCACTTTACATACAGTACAGAGTTTTAAATTCAAAGTGCTTGTGTAGCCATCATTAAGTAAAGGCTGGAAGAAAAATACTGCCATTCTTACTGGGTTATGCAAATATACAAATGAAGCCTTACAATCTATATTGTATGTATTTTTGTACTGGGCTACATAAATTGAAACTGAGATGTAAAATATCATTTTCCTTCTTTTATCTGTAAACAAATCCTTTTTGTATAGTTAAGGCGGCAGCACACGTTTATTCTCTGTACAGCTAGCATACATATGCTTTCTAATGTTGAGTATGAGCATTCATTTCCACCGAGTGTGTTTGGTTTTCTATTTTGTTTTTATATTTTGCATTAAAATCTTCCTTTTCCTGTGTTCCCAACCACCTCCACAAGTTATCATTATGTTGGAGGGTCTTTTTTAAGGGACGAGGAAATAGTCTAAATGATGCTTTTTTAAAAAAAATATATTTCATCATAAAGTATATGCATTTTTAGTGTTGGATTCTCCTTAGAATATTAAGATACCAGGTCAGACACTGAATAGTGCTGAACATATCTCTGTGAGATAATAAGCACGTGGTGCTGAGAGATCATACAATAATAGATTTTTGTCACTGATTTCAGCAGGAATAGAATCAGCTCTTAGAACCATCTGCCTTTCTCTAGGGTCATTTTTATGGTTACACTTTGAAGTGGTCAGTGACTATGTCTAAAATCTGTTCCTAAACTTGAAAAACACTGATTTAGTGCTTTGTGCATTAGAAACATATTGATATGGAGAACATGAATTGAGCAGTTTGGCAAGATTGCAAGCTAAAAGGAGGCTGTGTCATTATAGCTCTAAGTGAAAACATCAAAAAAAAAAGTCACTGATATTCCCTACCATTTGTACCATAAATTACCACCAGATTTGTTGTCATTTGTTTATCTGAAAACAGATTTATGCTCTGTTATTTGAAATCTGTAATATGTTTTGTTGCCCAAAAGCAAGCACTTTCAGAATATTATGCGATAAGACAACCATCTCTGCTGGTAATGCACTGTTAGAGTGGATGTAGTACAGGACTGAGCATACTTAATATACACAGTGCCAAGGTTATTTGGAAGATCCTAGCCTAATTTATTTGACTAATAACACTATTAAGCAGCTAATAGGGCGATTTTAACCAAACTGAAATCTTCAAGTTATACAGCTTACCTCAATTATCACCTCTGTCAGATCAGAAATTATTGATGGCTGCTTTGGACTAATCCCCTTGAAATCCATACTATACTTTATTACTGCTGTTTCTGCATATTCAAAATGCCCATCACTGCAAAGGGAAAATGTCATCAGCAAACTGGAGGCTTGACAGCAGGACTGAAGGGGATGCATGCTAAAAGAAATGACAGTGACGGATACTTTAGAATAGATGTGGCTGTTGAAGTGAGTGATGTTGGACCAAGAGCAATTTGTAAACTGATTTATTTTCATTTCCATTTCCTTTCCTCCAGAAGATGCACTTTTGGGGGGAAGATGCTAAACTCTGCTTTATTTTTCTAAGTTTATTTTTTTTATTAGTACCTCCCTCCCTAATAAAGTTAAAAGACTATGGAGAGGCTGCTGAGGAAGAGGAGAATGGGTACTGTTACTCTGTGGAGTTACACAAACCCTTTGCAAACATCCCTTTAGTGGCCATGTTTGGGTAGACAAGCCCAGTTAGTTTTCCCTTGCTATCTATAAAGAACATTCCTTTAAAACCTACTGTGCATTACAGTCAACAGTAAAAATAAAACACTGCAAGTGATGTAGTGAAGAGCAATGTTATGCCATTCACTAAATATACCCAAATCCCTTCTCTGGATTATGATCTGGGTTTTTTTTTCCAGTGCTAGAAAGCTCACATGTTCACAGTATGCACATTGTGGAGTAAAGCACTTGAAGACATAATTCCAAAACCAAGGAAAACACTTCCCCTAAAACAAGACACATGAAACCAGTCTCATGAGAAAGACTTCTCTATGATCCCGAGTAGAGTGGAAAAATTATTATACAACTTTCACACTGCCCAAAATCATGGATTTGCAACCCATAAAACTAACATTGGGACTTAAATTGGACCTTTGTAACTTGGGTTTCTGGCCACAGAAAACTGCTTAAAAAGATCTTGCAAGTGAGTACTTCAGTTTTATTTATGTAGACTAGTATTCTTGTTTGCATGAGTACCTAACGCATCTCATTTGAAGGAACTGGACTCTCACATCGCATCTGGTTCGCCCACATGAAGCACTTCAGATATTACCAGGTACCATTTGTCTGCCAGAGGTTCATCCTTCCTTCCTGCCGCTCACAGCTCCGTGCAGGCAAGGCAGCGAGGGGAAGAAAGTGCTGTGTCCTCACTGCTCACAGCACCCAACGGCAAAGCCACCACTTACGGCTCCTTGCACATGCTCTGCGTCCAGAATGCAAGACATTCATCCCATCCCATCCCACCCCATCCCATCCCCGCGGCACACTGCTGTCCTACAGTGCAGCAGAAAAGGGAGTCGAGCTATTTTGCCCCCCACAAAAGTATTTTCTCTGAGGGTTGAGAGAGCAACTTGGTCTCCCAGCCAAAGCCTTCAAAGAGCTTGGGAAGGGGAGGACAGGGAGCTTGCCATCTGTTCGCTGAGTATGATGGGCAGAACAGCTAATTCTGCAAACCTCCTTGAGTGACATTTTTAAATGGATGTGAATGAAATCAGCAGCTGTCAGAAGAGCTGAAGGCATGAGAGAATCTGGACAAAAACATTAATGTGGAATATTTGTCGTTTAAGTCAAGGATGCCAAATTTAAAAAAAAAAAAACAAAAACAAAAAAACCCCAAACCAAAACCAACAGGTTTGTTAAAGGCAATTTACTGCCTGTTTTGTTTTTTTCACATCAAATCGTAAGCATTTGGTTTTACCTGCTTTCAACATTGGTCATTCCACTAGACACTCATATGTCACTCCCTCCCCAAGACTAACAAATACAGTATTTTCACAGTCAGATCCTACAGAAAACGTTCAGTAGAAATGTCACTTCCTCACTGGCTCTGTGCTTTCTAACCATCTGTGATCCTTCCAGCCAGTCTCACCTGGTACTTTACTTTTGTTATCCTGTTTATGTCAGTAACCAAACTATTTAGTAATCTTTGTTCTTGCCAAATTCTGGCATGCTGCAGTACAGTTTCATGATTCTTCAAAATATTTTACAGGCATGCCTGAAGTATGTACTGGGGAAGTGATTTGGGAAGGATCTCAAAATTATTAAGTGACAGAAATTAGCACTTGGGAGATACATATACATATACACACACACACACACACACAAACAGAGGTATAGTCTAGTATCTTGTCTCTTACATATGACTAAAATATATTTTTCTGTGACAAAGTTAACTACACTTAACTGTATACTTAAACATTATGGAGGAAATCATCATCTTGACCTCAAGTAATGAACCATGCATGTGCTGAAATGTGAAGATTTATACCCCTGGCATTTCTGTATTAGAACTAATGAAACCAGAGAGGTCATTGTACATTCATATAAATGCCTGGACTAATATAAATTTATTTTCATCCATCTTTTAAGATTGACCTATATCATGCAATTTATAGCAACCCTTTTATTGCATAAACTTCCAAAAGAAGGAATGAACAGTCAAAGCTGGTAAACCCTCTGCAGATTAATGATGGAAATCTTTTTTATGGTCTTTGAAAGAGCACAGCACATATATACAGACAGCAATGAAAAACAATTTGTAGGGTAGGAGATGCATATATTTGGTGGAGTGGGAAGCGAGGGAAGGAAACACACATCGTATTTTTCCCACCAGCACGAGTTTTGCAGTCTTCCCATTTTCAATGATCAAAACCTTGAATCCCATCTTTCTGTCTTTGTATCTACTTCACTGAATGCAGTGTAAGTAATTTTGATATCACATAAAACCTCACGTAATGTGGTGAATGAAAGAAATGTCTTTCATTTTGGCTAAATTTAAGCCCTAGAGGTGAATGGGGAGGGGGGAAAAAAAGGAGAGGAGGAACAAGAATGCAAAAAGCCAGAAGGCTAAAGGAAAGTTCCCTAAGAGGTATGAACAGAGTAGCAGCAGTGAACAAGAAGATGGAAGCAGCGAAAAAGCTGTGCAGGTCTGGGCAAAGAAGGGCTAGACGTGAGGAAGAGGAGTGCTAGCAGAGCTTAGTCTCAGCACTATGAACTGACTCCCACCACTGCAGCAAAACAGATACCTGAAGCATCAACAGTTCTGCCTCCAGCTGAAAAAAATAAAATAAATCTGCAATATCTGGCTAACCTCTCAGGCTGAAACAAAGGAAATCTGTGAAGTCTACAGGTTTATTCACTCTGTATGAAGTTAAACGTTTGCTTCATTCTTTTAGGGTCAGAGCTTACTGAAGGACATATTTACAGTATCTTCAAAAGTATCTAAAGAAACACCTGTAAAATTATATTCTCAGAAAATTTGGAAATGCTGCAATTCATTCAGACTTTTGCTACACATTATCCTTCTCCCCTATCTGCTAGAAATGCTGACGAACCCCCACTTTTTCATAACAACTTAGTCCTCAGGTATTACATAGTACTTCTCACAGACTATAACAAAACCAGGTCCGATTACAGGAATAATCCTGATGCAGCATGACATCGTGCAGTATTGTTACCTGGGGATTCTGAGTAGAATGATACATAACCAAAAACTTCAAAAAATGAATAGTAGCCTGACGTTAATGTCCATATTTTTATTTAGACTAGCTATTGCTGAGTCACGCTGGCAAGAGGTTCCTTACTTCTGCCTAGGGCATATAAGGCACATTAGCTTTTGAAAGGCCTTAGAAGACAGTTTCTGGAAGGAGGACAGTTTCTGGAAGGAAAATCCATGAACAGGAACAGACATTGTTACTGCTTTTGAGTAATAATTAAAAAAAAAATAAAAAATACAAGCACCATGAAGGAATGAATTTGGTCACCAACTAGAGTGTTATGCTGGTGGCAGGGCAAGAGCTCAGCCTAACTCACATATGGAAAATAGCTTGGAGATGAAAGCAAACCTGTGTGGTCCAAGCTGCCTATAAGCTACTTTATGCAGAAATCTCATAGCTCTCACATATTTAATACAGCTCCACAAGGACTGTATTAAAGGCTCCAGGAGATTCAGATAATTAAGAGCCTTTGTTTACAACAGGCATGCAGGGGATTGCATTCCACCAGAACCTACCAAAACACAAGGATTTCTAAACTTGGGAGAAGCCTCAACTCCTTTAATTTAGACATTGCTTCCTCCAGTTGATGGCAAATGCTTACATTTACTGTCATAAATTATTACAAGGACAACTAAAATTTCCTCATGGAATTTGATGTAATTGTCCTCTCTGAAATGGGTATATTTGAACTGAATTAGGTAACACATCTTCTAGCCTCTACCTAGAAGTCAAATAATAGACCATTCTTATACCCCAAGGCAAAAAAGGGAAGACATACTTCTACTGCATGTATACTTCACAACTAATTCTTACCTTCGGTTTTCGCCATGATTTTTGATACCATTTTCATTTTCAAACTTGTGAATGAGACTTGGAACCAGAAGTGCTTGAAATATAATGAGTAATCTTGTTCACTTTATGTTTCCATCTCAGTTTTGTGATTCACGTGCTTCAGATAATCCTGAGAAGGCCAAGATAAATATCCAAGCTTTTAAATGTTTATCCAGAGGAATCCAAATAAAAAAACAGTGGGCTATTAATGGGAAATGGATTCTTTCTCTAAGAACAGCTCTTGTCATTGTACCACTCTGGTATGACAGAAGCACCAGCTGGGGTAGCAGAAAGAATTACCTGACCCACTGATTCATAATTTTATGGCTGTGTTTCTGATATATATATATGTGTGTGTGTGTGTGCGCGTATATATATTTATGTCTTTTCTTATGGATTGCAGCCCATAAATAGCATGTGTGTTTATGCTGCATACTGACAAAACAGTCAGGACAAAGAAACGTGCCTGAAAAAGAACAAAAGAAGAAATACAAAGAAGCAAGAAGTTACTCAGAAGAAAAGATGCCCTCAGAAGTGGTCAAAGATAAATTAAAATGAATAACATGCAATTTAGATCAGAGTTCAACTTTGGTACAAGCCCTGTTGTTTAGAATATGATGGTGACATCAGAACAGTTAAGCCTCTAGTTTACCAGGCTGAATAAACAAAACAAATATCTTTGATTTGTTTCTGCTTTTTGCTTGACTTTTCATCCCCGTGCCCAGCCTTCGTATGTTTTATTGGCAATTTATACAGTCAGCAGAAGATACCGAAGCCTTAGCAACAAGATCTTCCGATGTACAAACAAAATG
The DNA here is from genome assembly GCF_026419915.1 of Harpia harpyja. Taxonomy (NCBI): domain Eukaryota; kingdom Metazoa; phylum Chordata; class Aves; order Accipitriformes; family Accipitridae; genus Harpia; species Harpia harpyja. The sequence continues at coordinate 4,297,103 of NC_068940.1, forward strand.
CATTTAATTTGACTCAGTGTATTACAAGCATTATAATCCCTCTTCTGATTTCAACATGATCGACTAATCTCATCTGCTCAGAGGGATAAGCCTTGTCTCAGCCATGATGACAGGCTTAGAGAATGATAAAAATTAGGGCATTCTCACAGATTATATACTGTAACAACAGATAAGGCTTATGAATAAAGAATTGACTACAGGTGGTTATTTGTAGAAATGTACTAGATTAAGGGGTTAATGTTAGAGAGGTACAATGTCATTCGTAGTTAAATCATAGATACACACAAGTGTGGGAAAATCTTTCTCGCCTGTGTAAACATCAGGGGAGATGAAGCAAATTTCATAGCTTGTTTCACCGGTAGTCAGAATGAGCAAGTACGTTCTCAATAAAAGGATAACCCTAATTTGCACTCTAGAAGTTCAGTTTGATAACTACTTGTAGTGGGTAAAATAGAGAGGCAAAAAAAGTGGCCTGGGATGAGATGGCAAGACAAATATTACCACGTTTTTTTCTAACTGTCTAAAATGCTTCAGTTTAGTCTGCTGTTGTTCTCAGGTAAATTTAGTGCTTACGATTCTTCTGTTTGGATTTGTAAAGAACATATGGTGCAGCAATAATGGAGGAAGTGCATGAGGCAAGGGGTAAGCTTTCTAACCATTGAGCAAGACCGCTATATACACACATCTTACCAGCAAATGCTAGCCTTGGGTGATTAAATCTCAGTGCATTGCTGTGAAAAAGTAATGAAACCCATATAGTAACAATGCAGGAAATGCAATTACATGCCATCTGCATGCTAGATTCACATTCAATCTTCCTGGAAAAAAATGAAAACAAACCAAACCTGACACACTCCTTCAATCTGTTAAGCTTAAGTAAATGAAAGGAAAAAGTAAGTAACGATTCTTTTTCTAACACTATACGAACTTTTTATCCTGGCTTTGAAAAACACTTCCTATGTGTCGTATTAATATCATGTGATGTGTACTGATCTGCAGACACTTAACGGAAACATCTTTGGAGTAAAGGATTAGGTTTTCACAATGTGACACAAAATATTTTAGATAATATTACTTTATTAATAGCTATAAAATTAGATACCACACATATACAATATAGTGCAAATAATCATTATCTCTACTTTTCTTAATTATTATAACTTACCAGATATTCTCTTCTCCTCTCCTCACAAACAAACAAACAAACAAAAGATCTTGCTTCTAGCTCTTTCTATATTTAATTGAAAAGTGGTGTAGGATTTTTTATTTTTTGTATTGGGACTTTAGATCCTGAATACCTCAAGTTAAGAAAGCAGTCCCATTTAATACTTATTTATGTGATGGTAGAAAAATAAATTTATCCATTCAGTGATTGCTGAAACTACTAGATGACTACAATCCTGGATACCTATATTTTTCTACAAAGTTAATGATCATAATATTTAAAAGCAAAAAAATTAATAAATAGGACTGAATTAGTTCTCAGAACGAAGCACCGAGGAAAGAAGTGGTAGTACATTGCATAATAACAACGATAATATGAATTTACAATAATATTGTTTCACATCCATAATCTGCTACTATGAATAGATTTAGAGATAGGGGCTGACATTATTAAGAGTTTAAGTTTAAACCACTTGAACTTAACACAAACTGAATGAGCAAGCCGGAGAGACCAAATCTCCGGCCTGTTTCCATAGGAACTCCTCCCCCAGAAAGCTGCCACCAAATGCTCGTTGGCAAGTCGAAATGCACGTGTAAAGCACGTACAGCACCTATAGGCAAGGAGTTCCCCTGTTGCTACCTGTTTGCTCACCAGCAGGCATGTGCAAACCAGCCTGCGAAGAGCCCTGGAGAAGCGATACCGCAGACAGCAATAGATAGGCACGTCAGTTCAACAAACTAGGTGTGCCACTTATCCGGAATAATTGATATGTACTGCTGGGAATGTGCTCCCCAGCAATCATCCTACTTAAAATGTGCACGTCGTCTTTCTAGGATGCCAATTAAGTGTATCCTTCTGTAGTCGCTGACACTAGATTAAACCTTACGGTTTAAACAAACATTAGAACTGCATAAACCAGAAACAGCATGACATGTCTGACATTTTTCTGGCTCATATGGCGTTACATCACTATGCCACAATCCAAAGTCATGATGCAGCATTTTCCTAAAGGACATCTGCTTTGATATGTGTCATGTACATTGACACCACATTAACACAGTCTCCTAACCTGGAAATACATGTAAAGACTTTTTTAAAAATCATGATAAAAATGCAAGGAAAAAAATGGAATCAAGGCTGCAGACTGATGATAATACTGTTAAAGAGTTATTAAAAATACCTTAATTGTCTCATAAATTTAACTCATGCATGAGCATAGAGGTCATCTAACTGGGTAAGAACATGACACTAGAAGCATTATGATAATGAACCAACATCAAGTATTACAGAAGTAAAAAATCAAAAGCATCATTTTCAAACAAAGCTTGGGAAAGCTTGGTGAAATCTGAATTCTGAGGGAAAAAAGTGAGTAGCGTCAGTATAGTTTTAATATAATTTTTGTTAGATTGATCAAAAACCTGATGTTGAAAGCGTATCATCCCTAATATACCGATAACATCTGTTTGTGGTAACTCTGGTATATAAAAATCTTGCCACTTTGCAACTGCAAAAGAAAATCATGTGTCTTAAATTAAGTGTTAACTGGTTTATAGCAGAGGTGACAGTCCCAGACAGTTGCTGGTTCTAATGCTCCATCAGAAAGTTTGTAGGTGAGCCTGCTTTTTGGCTTTTTTCTCGGGCCAGGCCCTGGGAGATGAAGGGGTGCAAACAGAGGAATGTCTTGGGCCTTTACCTTTGGTTGTAAGTGAGAATGGAAAGCACGACAGATCTTCAGGCTACAGAGGTTGATTTAAGACACTTTTGTTCACCCAAATATGACTGTATACGGAAAACAGACTCTGCAGAAACACATTTGGTTGTAGCTTATCTCAAAAATATTCCACAACTCAGTTCACAAGTAAAGGCATTTTCCCCTTCTCCCAGTCAGTGTGGAAAGGAAGGTCAAAACTGAGATTTTCGTCCTTCATGGCACTGCATATTATAAATGCAGCACAAAAGAACTTGGCTAGCATAACTGTGGATGATGCAGGAGGCAAATCTAGCTGTTGTACTCTCCCATAACTGCTTTGGCTAATTAAATCTCAGATGAAAGAAGCGATATAACAGGGGTTTTTTTTCAGTAAAATATATAAAGACTTGAAAGTAAGGTGCAAGGAACTTACACAGTCAGACTGCTACAAGCAACTGCAATTTATATTCCAAATCACCTGAAACAAACTACATCTGTAGCAGGATAAGTTTTTCAGTCCTCCCCTGATCTGTCTCTCCAGTTGCAACTAACACCAGACAAGTATCACACAGAGCTCACATGTGGAGTAAAGGAACGTCTGAAGTCTGCATTAGCTCACTGATACCTCCAGTGAAAGCTAGGCCTAAATATCAGTTACAACTATGTCTTGCTGCTCTTTAAAGTTTGAAAATAAGACATTCCTTGTCTTCCAGGATCTTGCCACAAAACATCAAACTTCTTGTGTAAAGAGAAGATGGCTTGTTATATATTTGAAAATTTTATTCAAGCCCTAAAGACTTTTGTTGAGGGTATAAAATGAGTAAGAATGTCTATGGGGAATCATCATCTGTTTGTGGCAGGCAAGAAATTCCAAAAATGTTTAGTCTGTTCTGCTCTGTGCTCCTGCAGAAAAGGTTGTATTTCCTTTTTCAGTGCCCATAATCTTTTTAGAACCTTTTCTTTATTGAGCCAATAAACATCACAGTGGAGCTGCAAATCATCATAGTCTGCAGAAACTCCATCAAGGAAGCTACAGAGTAAATGATGCTGAAAAGTTGATGTTTGCAACAATAGGCAGTTGACTAACTTCATGATAGTACGCATGACATCTGAGGTATTCAAAAATAATACAGAGGACCGTATGATGGATGATGGGGTCTCAATATGACTTGGTCAATCCACAAGACCAAGATTCAGGAACCATAATCAAATACAAGTTCCCTACCACTGTTCTTCACTAATCTAATTTTGCTGACAATGTCTTCTAATTATGCAAGTGCTTTCAAAATGTCTTATTGACAAAGTCAGTGGCTTTTCTGATCTTTGACGTAAGTTGCCGTGTCTGAAGAAGAAAGTCAAATATGAAAGTGTATTCAGCGAAAACCTTTAGGAAGTTATGCAAAGGAATGAGAATGATCAGAATGGAAAACATCTTCCACTTCACTAAGGACTTGTCTGCCATACATCATTTCAACGTTTTAACCTTTGAAATAATCGAAGTAGAAGCAAAATGGGCTTTTTCAAATTCATTGGGTACTTTGGGTTTTATCTTTCCTTTTTGCAGTCTGCTGTTACATTGGGGATATACTCCATTATCATTTCAGAGACTGTAAATGTCTTTTTCTATTGTGCTGGTCAATATCCATAAGAAGTTGGTGGGATTATCCATCTCTATATTTTGAATATTGATTTTTTTTTCTCAAAGATTTGACATGGTTTGTTATACATAGACTGTAATAAATAAAAAAGTGATTCTATAAAATAGATGCAAATTAAATCAGCAAATATAGATTTGTTTTATGATGAGAAAAACTTTTACATAATATAATATTTACAGTTTCTTAGTGAACTGAGTTTAAATGTTACCACTAAACTTTTCAGAATAAATTAGGAATATTCAGGGAAGTTAGGTGCCTAATTTCTATTAACATCCCACAGTTGATGGGCACTTCAATTTCTAGCTTCCTTAGCAAATCCCATCATCCATCATCAGGTTTTCTTACTCTTAGAGTGAACAATGTAAACCATAGACAACCTTTATTTTCATCCATTTGTTATCATATTTTATGACCCTTTGATTTTATATTGTCCAGATCATGAATGAGTATATGTCCGTCTGAATAGATATGATTATTAATATAGGACAGTAGTACAAATATAAGTGAAACAACACCACCATTAATATGTATGTTGCTCAGAGCAACAAATGGATAAAAAGACATAAGAGCCAAGGCACTTACACTGTGCAATATACATGTTTATAGGTTACAAATTAAATTGCCATCATTTGCCAGCAATAACTTCATGGTGATATAGAGAATCACCAATTTTCTGAGATACGGAGCATATAGCAATTGTTGAGATGCAGCAATTCCTCCTATATTTGAGGAGGGAAAAAAAATCACGAATGTGTGGTGCCCAGTGTGTGTGGATGGAGTATGGTGCCTAAAATGTCAACAACTCTTTTCAAAAGATCATGTACAAAGGAATACACAGTTCCCTTTGTTAGCATTCTAAATAAATACATGGCTTCACAAAATTAGAATCAGAAAAGAAATGTTAATTTCTATCCTAAAACCTTAGCAAATACTATATCTGATCTCACAGAGTAGTTTCACTAAAATATCTCTTTGGATGGAGGCAGAATTCTGCCTTAATGGGTCTTTCAGAAATTTGATTGCATGCAGAGACAATTCTCAAGGTATCATCAGACAAAAGAAGAGAGAGGAATAAAGCAAGAAATGCTGAAAAAGAGCAGTAAAGAAGTGCATGGGAAGGCTGTTTATGAAAGGTGCTGATTAGGACCAAGTATGATAACAGTATTTTATGATGCATACCTGTGTCCACAAAGAACTGCATTTGTACTGTCAGCTTAGCACCACATTCAGTCAGCATTAGATAAAAATGTGTAAGAGATTTCAAAAGGTACCAGCCTTTTGAGATAACTGCCTTCCTACTACAGCAGTTTCAAAGTTTTCAACCTTCAAAATTAGTACTTCTTCAAGAAGAATATAACACAATTTCAGATATTTAAACAATTTTAAAACTTTATTGCCAGCAGATATAAACTTTGAGCAATGATGGGGACAGATCAAAGACCTGAAAATTATCTTAAGCCATCTACCCCAGGGAAGGAAGAAAACAGCTGTACTACAGTTGACACAAGGCTGAAAAGCATGTCTTTGTTTTTGAGATCACAGTTCTCTCTCATCTTCCTCAACCCCCTATCTAGCTCCCAAACATGATCATGAAAATCAATTTTTTTCTTTATATGGAATAAAAATGTGTGCTTCTCAAAAATATTTCTTGAGTGACAACACAGAAGATGCAACTCCTCCCCCTTCCAAACCAACCCAGTCCACAGTGGCAGCAAGCACCGAACCCTGTGCATCAGACCATGATTATTAAACTTTTGTGGGCATATGATAAACCAAAGGGGCAAAAAAAGGCAAAAATAAAAGTAAATTCAGGTATCAGAAAAGGAGGTAGACTACTAATATTCAGCCACACTAAACTACTACAACGATGCGGTTTAACACCAGTTAAGATAACTGAGGTGTATAACTTGTAAGTACTCAGTGATGAAAACATTGGTCTAGTTGGTTTGGTTGGCTCATCCACACGTGTTCTGGGAAAGGGTCGCTACCATGTGCCTTTGGTCCTTTGGATGTGCTGCAGGAGGACAGCTGCTGCAGCATGTTGGAGACCTTGCGGAAGAACTGGGTCTCTTGGGCGATTTAGCATTGAATTCCAGCTGATTACAGCAAGTCTTTGCCATTCTCTGGCATGGGCTCTGTCTCAACGGTAAAAGTGAACCTGAAGTCAGGGGCGCTGAAAACGGAATTAAACGAAGTCCCATGGAGGCATGTTGCTGCTGTTTATTAAGACTTGTAGACCTCCCCAGGCAGGCTTTGAAATAAGCCTCTCTCTGATTATTTACCTTAGAAAACTTTTCTTTTCAGACCATGCATGAAGCTCAGCAATTATGTGCCAGGTGATTCTACACTTGGTATCTAACAAGAAGCAAGAAATCACACATTTTCAAAAAGAAAAATAACCCTTAATTTTTTACTTTCATTTGGTGTTTTGTTTCAGTCTTCTATGCCACAAACACCGAGAAGCTTGTTTTCAATTAGAAGTCGGTTCCACTAAGAGGTCACCTGCAAACTTCTTGATATATTATTGTATCATTAAAAGCTGCAGATTATAAATTTAATTATTCTCTTATAAATGAGCAAGACATTAGAACAATATGAATGCTCCCTCTTGCTGTCCTGGGTTCAGCTGGGAGAGGGTTAATTTTCACAAGAAGCTGGGAGGGGGCATGGCGGGGATGGCTGACCTGAACTAGCCAAGGCGATATTCGATATCATATGATGTCATGCTCAGTATATAAACTGGGGGAGCTGGCTGGGAGGAAGGGGGGACTGAGGCTCGGGAACAGGCTGAGCGTCGGGTTGTGGGTGGTGAGCAATCGCATTGTGCATCACATAATTTATGTATTCTTTTATTAGTATTATTGTTGTTATTATTTCTTCTCTCCTTGGGTTGTCCTATTAAACTGTCCTTATCTCAGCTCACAAGGTTTTTACCTTTTTTCTTCCGATTCTGTCCCCCATCCCAGCGGGGGCGGGAGGAGTGAGCAAGCGACCGTGTGGTGCTTAGTTGCTGGCTGGGCTTAAACCATGACACGTCTCCATAGAAAAATAACCCCAAAAAGCAAAATGCTTCCAGAGCAGAGCAGCGATTGTATGCTTATTATTGCCAAGGGTACAGCAATTACATATCTGCTTGGCATACAGGGGTCACCGAACAATCTTCAGAGCACTGATATAATTACTTTGGCAGATACAGTGTAACTGCAAGAAATTAAGTTCTTTAGATGGATGAAGGAAATACATCCATAAAAGTACTACCTAACAAAATTTACAAAGACATGTAGAAGATTTGGTGGTACTACTATAGAGAACCAGCACAGAAATTTCCAAAATTAATTCTACCAAGAGCCTCACTTCATAGTGCAAAATTAGTGTCCGTGCTTTCCCAAGATCCATCAACACATCAATCTTGTAGCCAGATTCCATTTGTGTACTTAGACCAGAGAGCCAAATAGTTGACGATCTGATTACAAATTTGAAAGAAATGGTGGGGGTAAACAGAAAAGCTTAAGAACTACCTGCAGATATGTAAATTTCAAAATCTGCTAAAAAGACATTTGAAACTGTCACCAATTTCCGATTCTGAGTTTGGTAAGATGAACTCAGAGCTGCAATGCAGCTGCAGTGATCCCACAGTGAAAGGCACATCTTTATGTGTTACCTTTCACTTCCCACTGTTGCAAAACTTGAATCTGCACAGGTTACAGTAAACAGCATTTCAGGGGGTACCCACATTTACTAGCTTTTAAACAGCATTAAAAAAAAAGCAAAACCAAAACCAACCAACCATGGAGAGAATTTGTCTCTTGAGCTAGACCATAGCTACCTAAATAGTCTGATACTATCTGTCACTAAAATATTAATCTTACGTAAAGCTGAGGTACCTGGGGAAAGATAGTCTTTTAGATACTTTCTTTATAGAGGTGTCTCCCATTGAGGTTCGTCCTAAAAAAAAACATTCCAGAAGGTAAGTCACCTGAGCTGAAACCCGCTAACATAGGCCAGTATTAAGAAAAGCCATATTATATACCTCTTACTCTTCACTAAAAAGAAAAGAAAAAGTCAACAGTCCTCCCCTCAAAAGACTGGAAACTGCTGCAGTTGTTGAGTGTGCTGGAAGCTGACATACTTTAATTACTTATGTCTTCCAACCCCGTTGAAAAAAACAGTAGTCAAATATTACTCTTTCTATGGAAGGGAAGACTAAAGTTGACAGTGCTCACATGATTATTTTTTATGTCAAGTTCCAATTAGAATTAGACTAGAACAATTTTTATTATCAGGTGTTAAGCAAAAGTTCCCATTGAAATCCACAAGAAATCAATGATTGTCTGATTTCCATATTGTCCCATGGCTCCAACCATGTCCTCAAGCACAAGAGTCCCAGCATATCAATTAGGCCACCCGTGCCATATTTAACCAAGGTAATCCATATTTAGGTAATCCGTTTAAGCAACGTGATCGCTTTTCTACCAAAATACATAGTGATCAGAAATAATAACACTAGATCCATAAAAAAATAAACTCCACCATTTCTCCGTTCTTTTAATTAATTTATTTGAAGGCAGGGTAGTATGTATTTTAGAAGAAGGACAGTATTCTTCATTTTAACTGTGGGTTTTATTTTTTTTAAGAAAATATTACTACTATAACAGGGAAAAAAAGAAATGTCTTTTCCCCCACCTTGGTGTGACTTTTAAGGCTACAAAACGTGCCAGATTAAGACCTTGGAGATGGAAATGCTATGTTTATCCACAGGGCATGTTCAGCACTGCCAACAGCTGTGCAACTTTTCCCAAACAATGTTCCTCAACGATGACTTGAAAGGACCACAATTAGGGGCAGGAGAATAGTTTAATTTCCATGCCCATTCAATCCTTGGCTTCTCTGCTGAGCCTGCCAACTATTGCCAATTGCAATGGTGGATTTTGTGACATGGACACTTGTCCACTAGGAACTGGACTGAGGCTGCAATCCAATGTAATTATTTTCAGTCACTATTGACCTGCGAGAAGTTTCAAACAAGGAAATGTTGAAGCTTTTCTGCTCTTACCAGCTCCCTCAACCAATGCTACCACTGCAGCAGTGAAAGCTGAAGAGTTCCCTGACAATTCCAAAACCATTTTAATAATTTTTCAATTTTTATTCCTCCCCTCTGATTAATCTGATTACCAGTACAAAAACCCCCAAACAATAAAAACCTCCTTTCAATCATATATCAAAAAAACATATTTCAAATGTTTCCAATATTTTTTTTAAAAAAGCCCCTGACCTGAACTGCACATCTTGTGATGTAGCACAGAATGAAAATACCAAGATCCACTTTGATAATCTCTATGTGTTAACCACTCATTCTTTCCCATCATATCTGAAGAGCTACCTTGTGGTTTTTTCCCCCCCAGGATGTAAATTTTGAAAATGAATTTTTATGCTATTTACCTGTGCACAGAAATATATATATATGTTTTAATTTTATACTTAAGTAACTAACAGGTAATTTGGTAATGATGGGACCAAAGCTATAGCAAGAACGCACAGTTCTGCCTGACCTCAGAGCGTAAGTAATCCTGGCTTGTGTCCAGATGGGAACCCTCGGTGCCACAGGCATAAATCAAGAATTAATAATTGATTAATAGGTATCATTAGCTCTAATGTTTTTAAGCTAACTTACAGGAAACAAAAATATAAATTGTATTCTCAGACTCAAGAGAGAATACAACAAGCGAAAAAGAAAAGAAGGAAAGAAAATACAGTACTGAGGTAAGATTGCTCTGGCCTTTCTCCCAGTTTGGGACAAGAAGGGAGGAGAAGAAAGGAGAGAGCTAACTGCACAGATCCCTCTAGTGGCAGCGACAAAAATGGGATTTTTGGCTAAATCTGAATGAGCGAGTCTTTCAGAGCCAGAGTAAGTGTGTGGAGCACGGGAGTGTGCAGCAAGGGAACGTGCAGAGGAGGGATGGGAGCCGTCTCTGCAGAAAGGCTGCCCCATCCCAGCAGCACCTGCAGGACTCAGTTGCTCTGTTGCTATTTCAAGTGGACAGAAAGGAGACGTACGGGAGGCTGGCCGAAGCAGGGTGCGGGGCAGTCATACAGTTCTTCGAAGATGAACTGTGTTGCACAGCTGGAGAGTGATAGTTTTCTGCATGCTTTGATTAACGCAGTCTCTTTTTTCCTGCATAGAGATGAACTACTGAATGCTAGAGCATGAGCTTGTGAATGTCAAGGTATGCCAAATGAATGTGGAGCAAAAGAAGAAAAAGGTGCCCCAACCTGTAAAGCCACCTACACTGAAAATGAAGGCCAGTTCCTTGCCTATAGAGTCATAAAGATTCAGGCCTTATAAAGGCATAGTCTCACTATCCAACAAGTGTGTTTGTTGACAAAACCCATCCCGAAAGTTTGTCACACTTTCATGTGTCACATCTGCTCTTTGCCTTATTGTGCTACTCCAAAGCATTAGTCCTACCGTAAATACAGAAGAGTATAAAAGATACACAAATCAGCCTGCCACACTTATCTGTTTGGGATTTTTTTTAGAAGTGTGTTCTAAGGGGAGAAAGAATCAAGAAGAAAAATACCTGGGTTATAATGGGGAATATATTTTGCAGGTTTATATCATTAAACATGCAATAAGTTTATAATTTCACTGTAAGTTATGCAATGGTTTATACCTTGTCTACAGATGATTTGTTGATTTATGTGGTCTTTTCAGCTCACCTGGAATGATATATGCTTACTCAAGTGAGGATTCTTTTTCTGAATCTGAACTTATTTATGAAATGGACTGTACAGTGTGACTGCCTTCAATAGCTAGTACAGGACTAGGTGAAGTAGAAGATGCCAGCACATAGCAGTTACTTGGGTAACGCTGGCATACTTTTCTGTGATAAACCCACATCCCACCACCTGTGGAGATATTTCCCTCTTCATTTATAATTTTTACTAAATTTGCTCCTCTCAAGATATTCTTACAAATTTCTGGAAGTCAGTTACAAAATCATCCTAGAGGAAGACTACTTCTGCGCTGCCCTGAATCCTAAAATATTTTGAGTGCTGTTTCTTGAGAATTCAGTATAGCATTTATGGAAGCCCTCAGTTTAGATCTGTTGTAATATATGGACATTTTCTACCAGGATTCAAAGACAAATCATAAAATATCCTCAAGGTGAGTTTAGCTGATTGAGAAACACAGAATCATAGAACCATTTAGGTTGGAAAAGACCTTTAAGATTGAGTCCAACTGTTAACCGAACACCACCAAGTCCACCACTAAACCACGTCCCCAAGCACCACATCTACATGTCTCTTAAATACCTCCAGGGATGGTGACTCAACCACTTCCCTGGGCAGCCTGTTCCAATGCTTGACAACTCTTTCCGTGAAGAAATTTTTCCTAATATCCAATCTAAACCTCCCCTGGCACAACTTGTCCTATTACTTGTTACTTGGGAGAAGAGACCAAAACCACCTCACTACAACCCCCTTTCAGGTAGTTGTAGAGAGCGATAAGGTCTCCCCTCAGCCTCCTTTTCTCCAGACTAAACAACCCCAGTTCCCTCAGCCGCTCCTCACAAGACTTGTGCTCCAGACCCCTCACCAGCTTGGTTGCTCTTCTTTGGACACGCTCCAGCACCTCAATATCTTTCTTGTAGCGAGGAGCCCAACATGCTGCCGGAATAATAAATTACTGAACAGATTTTTACAGAGCTGAAATCCAGTGTGAACCTACCCAAACCCCACAGGGTCAGAAAGCTCGAACGATAGTCCTAGGGAGCAGAAGTGGTGTGGAGGGACCATGCTGGGGGGCTTCTCATGCTCTGGGCATCGCCAAGCAAGGCTGTATTTCAGCTCTCTCCAAAGCAGGTCACAGAGGGGGCTGGAGTGGCCCCAAGTCACTGGTTGTGTAGGTACACATCAAAATCCCACCACCAGCCCCAAAAGGGGCCAAAGCAGCTGTTTCTGCTCAAGACCACTGGTTAATGGTGGGAGGAAAGCTGCCGTGTGGCTAGGGGAAGGGTGGAAAGGACCCACTCTTCTTTTTCCTCCTTTTGGCTCTCAGTGCCAGGTCCTGTTCCCAATGCCCATTTGACTGGTCTTTCAGCAGAGGAACTGGGTTTTGATCCTAGACAATGGTGCGATTAAATGCCATGTAACTGGAATCCGTTATATTACTCATACATGTAGCAGATTTACTGTATTTCAGGAAGTTTTTTTTTAAAAATGCCTCCAAATACATATTATGAACAGAGTGTTTAAAATTTCTTAAATGCAAAATCATAAATGTGTATTTATGATACTTTGTTTTAAGCAAAACATCTTGCTCAGGCTGTTACCTATGGAGGGCCTTAGAGATGTAGCTGGATATACTTTAATCCTTAAAGGATTGTGGTCTTTGTACTGTATCAAATGGGTCACAGTGAAATATCTTACCCTGCATTAGGCATCTATACAGTAACTGTACTGCAAAAATGCCACTGCCTGTAATGGGCCAGATTTCTTTTCACTGTGATCATGGCATCTATTATCTTTTGATTGCCATTACATTAGCACTTTCCTTGAAGACAAAGGGACAATCTTTCTTCATGTAAACGTTAAATGCATGTCCTAGCTTATAGAAATATTTTTTCTTTTGTTTCAGGTCCATTAATTCTTTTAATTGAGAGGAAATTTTGGGAAACTTTTCACATATTACTAGAACTCATTTTTAACAAACAAAATGAAATTGCTTTGTGTGTTTTTTTAATGAGAAACTAACTAGATATTATTGCCTTTGTAAACAAGGCACCATTACCTTTCCTTGAGCTAGTGAGACAGGCAGTGAAAGAACTTAAACATAATCACAAACAAGCAAACACTGATAATATAATAGAGTCCATGTCTGTATTGGCTCTTCACTTTTAGGTTAACATGACAAGTTTAACACTGTGCTGACACGTTTAATGTGTCATATTTTTTTGAGCCAGAAAGAAAGTCACATGCTCTGCTAATATCAAAATTATTTTCCTTGGATTAAAGTATAAAGCATGTCTATGGGGAAAAAAATAATTCTTAGACAACTGAAACTGTCTTTTTAATATGAGTGAAAATGTCAATTTTCTTCTGAGATGGTGTCAAAAAAAATACAATCCTCCCATCTTTTTAGATTTTTGATACACAAATGTGCAAACTGATGAGTTCCCCTTTTCTCTGGCAACAAGTAATTAAATAGCAATCATTCTGACTGCAAAAAGACCTGCATTGTCCAACTGCAGTGCAGTCAGCTCTCAGTTTTGTTGTATATTGCACATGCTACGTGATACAAAGACTTCTGTAATACGTTGCTACACAGTATTAAGCAGCTTTCTAATCAAAAGAAATTTTTGAGCTTCTGTAGGGAGTAAATACACATACATACACCTTTTATCTAGGAAACTATATTGTGATAGAGCTGCTCACTTTTGGCATTATATGCTTTTGATTTGTGATGTTTTTACACAGATGCCTCGTCTAATCTGTCTCTGAGACCTGTAACGAGTCAGAAGTCAAAGAACAGGACAGTTTGCAACGAGGATATAAACTTTTTGCTTTTGACAACAGTTTTGAAAGTGCTGTTTCATGATCTGGCACTTCTTATGCCCGTATCGCAGAATAGGAACAGGGAATGGTCGTCCTCTGCTGCCTAGAAGGCAATGGGCAAGAGATGCTCATGCTGTTTTTTGTAAAGCAGTGCATACGTTTTCACTGCTAAACAAATTAGTGATAAAATGAGACGTGTCATTTTTAATGAGAGATTGCCAAGAATTAGAACTACTTTTTTTTTCCAGGACAGGAATGGGCTGGTTTACAGTCACCTCCACCTCTTTTCTCTTCTTCCTATCCATCGGAGACAGAGGACCTTCACCGCGGGTCACAGCAATGCAGAATGAGAGGACCCCATCCCAGCTAGTGCAGGGGCTTCTCTGTTGCAGCATAATGGCACAGCGCTCAATGCCAGGTTCTAAAACTAGCCTTTCTAACAGGTTTTCAAAGCCTGGTTTCTGTCTTTGAGGCAGAAAAAAAGTATCTTTTTATGCTGACCATTATGCTGGCCATTGAGCTGACCACATTATGCATGTGAACCTGAAAACTTCTGGAAACCGTTTAAAGTACTCTTTAGATTTTAATACCAGAAAAAATTCCCGAGCAACATTTGAAGGTGCCATTTTACAATAGAGCAGACACCATAACTAGAAAAAAAACCCACAAATCCTGTATCTCTCACTATCACCTTTATCAAGCAGTAAAAAATGAAAATGAAAAATAGACACTGAGTGACAGAAAACACATGGTTTGCCAGGTTCATTAAGGAATCTGGTAGCACATCTGGGAAACTGAGACTAAATATCAGGCTCACAGAATACTCTGAATATCAGTTTATCAGCTTTTGAGAGCAATGGTTTTGTAATCCTTCTTGTTGAAATGCAAAAATTTCCTTTTTATGAAATACAAGCTTAAAGTGTTCTTTAAATTCCTTTACATTTATACTAGCAGATCTCCAGAGGAGAATAAGCTTGGTCAGAAAACCTTAGTCACCTGATATTACACACTAAGAAATACACACAGGCTGATTTTGGCAGTTGTGCTTAGGGCATTTTCTCGGGTATCCTCATTTTTCAGATATGCCCCCCGTCACAGCAGAAACAAGTGACGGCTGAGGGTGTCAGAGGGAGGTAGCTGAACGTGCTGGGAAGCAGCACTGGTGCCACTGGATCATAGCCTGGAAATTTGCAACTGGGTTGGACAAGCAGATATTTATGGTACTAAAATATGTCCGTTTTCCATAGGGCAGTACAGAGCAGCCCTTCGCCTCATGATACAGGAGCTGTGCTGTACCATCCAGCACTCCCTTTCTCCAGGCGGACAGCCCTGAGGACGGTGTCCTTCAAACCCCTTGTAGCATGAAATGCCACTTGGGAAAAAGTGCTTTGATAAACACATTTTAAATTAAATCCGAAACACTCTCGAGAGACAGAGCTGCTATGCTACAGCCTCAAGTTTTTAAACTATACACCCCAGCTTTTCACTGTGCAGAATTTGCCAGGTCCTTCTGTAGTTCGTGCCTGAACACTGTGAATTAACAAGCGTGTAAGTAATATCAGAGTGTTAGTTGAGATGCATGCCCTGCACAGAGAAACTAATTCAGACTGATTTCATTTTGACAGCAGCATCTGTGCTGCTCAAAACCACCAGCTAAGTTTCTGTGCCCAGGGAAGCACGGCGCAGCTCCCGGTCCAGGCAGAGTGTGAAAAAGGTGACTTCGACCTACCTTTATGCCTGGAGGATAACAGACTGCTGTAGGGGCTGCCTTAATCAAAAGCATAAATTAAGAAGCTCTGAAAGCTGCTATGATACACATACAAACTCACCTGAGGTTTCTACCCAGCAGCTTCACAGCCCATAGCAACTGAGGATCCCCTTACAGGAGCATGCTAGAAAGGGCATGCTGATCCCAAAAGCACTCCCTATTCCCTGAAAACTTCAGTCCACGTGCTAAAAATACCGCTGTCTTGATATACACAGAGATTTTACAGCCTCCTTTAATAACTGGGTGGGGGTGTGAACACTAATGGAGTCAATTTTCCAAAAAGACAATATGTAAAATAAATTAATTTCTCTATCTGTTTAGATTGTTGTCTAAATACTGAAGTATGTTATCCAAGTGATACCTGAATCTCAGTCAGAACAACCTCCAAAGTTTTAGCTAGGAAACATAGTTAAAACAGTCTTAACCAGCCAAATTCCCTAAGTGATCATTAGTTAGAGGTCTCAGGGCAGACACCTGATAAATTCATCCCAGCAACCTGGACAGGTGGCAGAATTAGAGAGATAAGAGGTGATGAAACATGATTGAAATCCATGGCATGCTTTTAAGTATCTCATACGGCTGCAGTTCTTCCAATATTGTTATGTCCCAGTCTAGAACTGTTTCTAGTATATTAATCACGTTACCATGCCACACGCAAATTAAAGTAGTTCCCCTTTTTATTGCTTTTTGGCTTGGTTTTTTTGTTGTTTTGGATTTTTGGGGGGAGGAAAGAGTGCTTTTTTCATATTTTCCAGTTCAAAGCCTAGCACAATACATATATAAGTATATATGTACGTTGCCATTTAATTTTGTACTTCACCTTATCCATAATGCAAGTAATTATTTTTCTTACAGTACAACATAAATAATATTGAAAAGAAGCTGCTGCATTCCATTATTCTAAAACCAATTTCAACACAAGTTCATAGCTGTCCTTAGCATCCATAACGCAGCACATCCTTACCTGCTGAGCTGACCATTTGCTTTTTCTGAAAGCCTCAGTGTTAAGAAGACAACTGGAGGACTGAAGAAGTCATAGCAGAAAGAAGATAGTGTTTTATTTAAAGAGAAAGTGCATCAAAGATAACCTAAAATGGAGTCAGCATCCCTAAATTGGGAACATGCTGAAAGCAGCTAGTGAATGGAAGGCTCTGATCAGTGACCCTTCTCTCCCCTCATTTCTTGGACACTAGTAAGAATTTAAATGGAGCACTTCTGAGCCACCCTAAACCGTATCTTCTACAAGTAAAAATAATAGCACAAAAAAGATACATCTGACTTTGAATTTTTCTGGGTTTCTTTTTGGCTAAATTAAAACCACAAGCAAAGAAAGGAAATTTAAAACTATTAGTTTTTCCTTCTGAAATCGAGACAATCAGGTTTCAGCTTTTTATTTTAAAAAAAAGAAAATAAATTAAGCAAAGCGTTTCTTTAAGAAATCTGTTTTTCATCCCAAACAAACATTTCCATGAAAACGGAAATCCATGGAAAACTCCATCTTTTCTGTTGCTGGCAGAATCCTGAATTAAGGCTAATCAACTCTGACCTGAAGCTTGAACTGGATATTTCAATCTGAGAACCACCTCCAGGATGCTGATACCTTTACATACTTTGATGTATTGAAATGCAACAAAAATAATGGTAAACTCCTGAAAAAGGTGCAATCACTTGAGCTAATGTTGCAGCCAGCTTATAAAGAGTTAAAAATAAGCACAGGCTATAAGTATGCTACAAACACTTACAAGAATGAAGATGAAGATCCATGGGTTATTGAACTATGTAACAACATACATCAGTCCTTTATTATAGATGTATATTAATAGTTAATTAAATCCTCAATTATGTAAGTACACCATGAACGTTGGACTGCTAGTTTTTTTGTTTGGTTGGGTTTTTTTAATACATGTATATACTTGTTTCATTGTGTGTGTATGTGTGTATGTATAATGTAAAGAACCCTCTGGGCCAGTTCTGGTAACAGGTTCATTCTCGACACAAAGATCTTAATAAAATGGAATACTTTGTGATTTCTGGGTTGTTAATGGCTCTCCTCATAAAAACC
>NC_068940.1:4320000-4397500 GCF_026419915.1 Harpia harpyja
AAACTTAAGATCATGAATCACTTGCCATTATTTATAAACCACACGTAAACCAACAACGTGAATCGTATTCAAAGGCTATGTTTAGCAGTGTATCATTTGCTTGCTGAATGTCATGTCTTGAAAGCATTATTCTTAGTAATTTAAGGGTTTTCCCCAAATTTCCAACTTCAGTTCAGTAAAGACATTTTATCAGGTTCCCAGAGTTAAGGAAATCCTTGTTTAAATTGATTATGGAAGATTATTTAATGCAACCTTGCATTTCCAGGGCCAAATTCATGTCACACATAACTATGTAAAAGTAAGTTTAACAGATAAAAAAAGCCAATCTGCAAATAAAAAGAGATACAAAGTTTTATTTTAGGCTGCTTTAAGAAGTTGTTCTCTTAGACAGAAGTACCATAATATAAAAATAGCCTTAGACAACAAGAATAACTCATTTTCGTGTGTTTTTTAGCACATACACTTCAACATGCATTTAAAAGGAAGTATTTCAGCTTTATCGCAGCATAGACTAAACTGCCCTGAGAAAGTGGTGTATTTTTAAAGAAAACTTGCAAGAAGTTTAGCCTGGCTGTTATAGTATGACGTGCAATGTTTTCATGAAGACCTTTTCTGAAAAGCTATAAAATGGGAAACCTTTTGTATTCAGATATAAATAGTGCCTTATGCATCGAGACAATTAATATTTTTAAAAGATAGTGAAAGGAAAGGGTTTTTTCTCTCTCCCTTTGATATGCTGCAGATTAATATAAGGATATCTGTTATTTCTTACATTACAAAGTCCTTACCTGACACATATCGAAGTTACATATCAAAGTAATATTTCAGATATTTTCTTTATAAAAAGAAAATGTACATCTAGTAAAGATAACTAAGAAATTAAAAAATATTTATAGCTACTTCCTACCACCAGTGTTCAATTCCTAGAGATTACTGATAGATTTCTAGAGTGGCCTTGCTGCTAAAATTGCAATGCATTCTTCAGATCTTTGCCAGACTAAATGAGGAAGCTACTGCCTATGGGATGTAAAGTCTCCTTCCAGAGTTTCTGCAGGTGAGAAAACATACAGTACCTTCCTAGAAGGAAGTAATCACTTAACAAATCTGCAGTATTTTTCAGTACTAGGAATACACACAGGTACAGTGGATTTTGGTATTATATATCCAACTGCAAATATTTGTTTGAACCTTTCACTTCCTACCTACCCTTCTAAAAATGAAGAGGATTAATTGTAATTAACTTTTCTCTCTAAACAATTAAAGAAATGTCTTAAATTCAATTCTTTTGCAAGGGTTAATAAAATTTCTGATACAGGAGAGACAAAAATTAATAATTTATGTCTTGGAAAGGTATTTTAAGTTCCTAATTAACACATACTGTATACTGTCTGTCTATAAGGGTTATTTAAATTTTAGACACCTTTGGTAAAAATCTTCAATTACATGCATAATCAAATCCTCTCGCTATTATCTGAAATATGGTACACATGATTATTAGACAACTGAGGGGTAGACAGATCTGCCTAGCCTGAGTTTCTACAGTACTTGTTTTCAGCACAGGAAAGGGATACTCATTGGAAGAATGAGATATATGGATCACAGAAGGATTTGCTTCAGACTGCTTATACAATGCAAAGCATCTTCACGTTATGAATATCGCTGGTAAGACTGCAAGAACTTTGTTCATTACAAGATATTTTCTGAGGAAAATTCATGAGGTATTAAAATAATAAAAAAGGTTAATGGAAAGATATCTCCTTGCCAATTCCTTTCTCCAGGTACATAACCAGCAGGTTCTACCCCTCTGACTTGTAAATGTCCCAAAAGACATGACTCCCATTACTTCCCTGAGAAGATTATGACACTCTAGAGTATAACTAATTATTGAAACTAAAGTATAACTAAAAGCGTTCCCCCCCTGAAATTCAGCTTAAATTTCCCTTTGTCTTAATTCCATATAATTTCTCCTGTGAGAATCCATGTGCTTGTCTAGGACATCTTTGCGTCATTGGTATTTGCCATTCAAACACGTATGGGTAGAAGAGAAACAGAATCATAGAATCATAGAATCATTTAGGTTGGAAAAGACGTTTAAGATTACCAAGTCCAACCATTAACCTAGCACTGCCAAGTCCACCACTAAACCATGTCCCCCAGCACCACATCTGCACGTCTTTTAAATACCTTCAGGGATGGTGACTCAACCACTTCCCTGGGCAGCCTGTTCCAATGTTTGACAACTCTTTCCGTGAAGAAATTTTTCCTAATATCCCATCTAAACCTCCCCTGGCACAACTTGTCCTATCACTAGTTACTTGACAGAAGAGACCAGCACCCACCTCACTACAACCCCCTTTCAGGTAGCTGTAGAGAGCGATTAGGTCTCCCCTCAGCCTCCTTTTCTCCAGACCAAACAGCCCCAGCTCCCTCAGCCGCTCCTCATCAGACTTGTGCTCCAGGCCCCTCACCAGCTTGGTTGCCCTTCCCTGGACACACTCCAACACCTCCAGGTCTTTCCCGTAGCGAGGGGCCCAAAACTGAACACAGGACTCGAGGTGCGGCCTCACCAGTACTGAATGCAGGGGAACAATCACCTCCCTCCTCCTGCTGGCCACACTATTTCTGATACAGGCCAGGATGCCGTTGGCCTTCTTGGCCACCTGGGCACACTGCTGGCTCATATTCAGCCGGCTGTCAACCAGCACCCCCAGGTCCTTTTCCACCAGGCAGCTTTCCAGCCACTCTTCCCCAAGCCTGTAGCGCTGCGTGGGGTTGTTGTGACCCAAGTGCAGGACCCGGCACTTGGCCTTGTTGAACCTCACACAACTGGCCTTGGCCCATCAATCCAGCCTCTCCAAATCCCTCTGTAGAGCCTTCCTTCCCTCAAGCAGATCAACACACCCGCCCAACTTGGTGTCAGCTGCAACCTTACTGAGGGTACATTCCATCCCCTCATCCAGATCATTGATGAAGATATTAAACAGAACTGGCCTCAATACTGAGCCCTGGGGAACACCACTTGTGACCAACTGCCAACTGTATTTAACTCCATTCACCACCACTCCTTGGGCCCTGCCATCCAGCCAGTTTTTTACCCAGCGAAGAGTATGCCTGACCAAGCCATGAGCAACCAGTTTCTCCAGAAGAATACTGTGGGAAATGGTGTCAAAGGCTTTACTAAAGTCCCAGTAGACAACACCCACAGCCTTTCCCTCACCCACTAAGTGGGTCACCTTGTCATAGAAGGAGATCAGGTTAGTCAAGCAGGACCTGCCTTTCATAAACCCGTGCTGACTGGGCCTGATCACCTGGTTATCCTGTACGTGCCGCGTGATGGCACTCAAGATGACCTGCTCCGTGACCTTCCCCAGCACTGAGGTCAGACTGACAGGCCTGTAGTTCCCTGGATCCTCCTTCCGGCCCTTCTTGTAGATGGGAGTCACATTTGCTAACTTCCAGTCAACTGGGACCTCCCTGGTTGGCCAGGACTGCTGATAAGTGATGGAATGTGGCTTGGTGAGCACTTCCACCAGCTCCCTCGGTTCCCTTGGGTGGATCCTATCTGGCCCCACAGACCTGTGTGTGTCTGAGTGGTGTAGCAGGTCACTAACCATTTCCCCTTGGATTATGGGAGCTTCATTCTGCTCCCTGTCCCTGTCTTCCAGCTGAGGGGCTGGGTACCCGGAGAACAACTGGTCTTACTATTAAAGACTGAGGCAAAGAAGGCATTACGTACCTCAGCCTTTTTGTCATCCTTTGTCGCTGTGTTTCCCCCTGTGTCCAGTAAAGGATGGAGATTCTCCGTAGCCCTCCTTTGTTGCTAATGTACTTATAGAAACTTTTAAAATTGTCTTTTACAGCAGTAGCCAGATTAAGTTCTAGCTAGGCTTTGACCCTTCTAATTTTCTCCCTGCATAACCTCACGACATCCTTCTAGTCCTCCTGAGTTGCCTGCCCCTTCTTCCAAAGGTCATAAACTCTCCTTTTTTTCCTGAGTTCCAGCCAAAGCTCTCTGTTCAGTCTTCTTCCCCGCCGGCTCATCTTTTGACACATGGGGATGGCCTGCACCTGTGCCTTTAAGATTTTGTTCTTGAAGAACGTCCAGCCTCCCTGGACTTCTTTGCCCTTCAGGACTGCCTCCCAAGGGACTCTGTCAACCAGGCCCCTAAACAGGCCAAAGTCTGCCCTCCAGAAGTCCAAGGTACCAGTTCTGCTGACCCCCCTCCTTACTTCTCCAAGAATCAAAAACTCTATCAATTCCTGATCGCTCTGTCCAAGACGGCCTCCAACCATCACATCACCCACAAGTCCTTCTCTGTTCACAAACAACAGGTCCAGCCGGGTGCCTTCCCTAGCTGGGTCCCTCACCAGCTGTGTTGGGAGGTTATCTATCTTCCACACGCTCCAGGAACCTCCTAGACTGCTTCCTCTCTGCTGTGTTGTATTTCCAGCAGACATCTGGTAAGTTGAAGTCCCCCACGAGAACAAGAGCTAGCGATTGTGAGACTTCTCCCAGCTGCTATAGAATGTTTCATCTACCTCTTCATCCTGGTTGGGTGGTCTATAACACACTCCCACCATGATACCTGCCTTGTTGACCTTCCCCCTAATTCTTATCCATAAACACTCAACCTTATCGTCACCATCATTAAGCTCCAGACAATCAAAACATTTCCTAACATACAGGGCTACCCCACCGCCTCTCCTTCCTCACCTCTCCCTTCTGAAGTGTTTATAGCCATCCACCGCAGCACTCCAGTTGTACAAATCATCCCACCATGTTTCCTTGATGGCAACTATATCATAGTTTTCCTGCTGCTCAATGTCTTCCAGCTCCTCCTGTTTGTTGTCCATGCCGCGTGCATTGGTGTAGATGCACTTCAGTTGGGCTATTGATTCCACCCCCTTTTTTAGGGGACAAGCCCTAATTCCTACATGACCATTCTCAGGCGTTTCCGAGGTTACTAACACAACAATAACCCTTGCATCTTTGCTGCCACATAGCTCTCCATCCCCTACCTCCTCTGAGACGGCAGACCTAAGGACTTCACTAGCACACCGGCCCTCAAATATTGGTGTGCTGCCCCCAGGCTTATCTCTCGTGAGCCTGGTTTTGCCCCTTTCCCCCTTCAAATCTAGTTTAATGCTCTTTAAATAAGCCCTGCTCATTGATTGTAATCACAACCTATTCCCATGTCCCTGGCCCAATGTTTTAGCCTGAGTAAATATAGTGAAGGATTTTACATACATATGAACACACATATGCACCTATTTACTTATGGAAAAGCATCTATTTCACATTTTTGCTTTTCTCTTAATTCTCTAAAAACTTACCAAAGACTTCTAGAACAGGGAGAAAGAGGGAGAGAATTACAGATGTGGAAAGGAGGTGGCTACCTGTTGACAGGTAGCATGAACCAGTAGAGCAGTCCCCTAGTATTTCTTTTGCTCTCTCACGCTGCAGATATCACTCTCTGTTAAATAAGGACTATGAAATAGAGTAAGTCCTTTGGTCTTTCCCTTGATCATGCTAACTTCAGACCTGTGTACTGATCCCACGCATCTGTTCGCTGAAGGCAGTGTAATTTATAAGGACAGAACACACAATGGTAATGGATTCAATTTGAAAAATCTGGTCTGAATTAATAAATCTTTGTTTTGATTCAGACTTAGTTTTTACCGATATGTTACTGTAAACCCAGTTGCTGAAAACATATAACATTTGTTTTGAGTGACAAATAGCAGGAGATACTAGAAGTAAGTATTTGTCAAGGACTAGCAATAGTTATTTTATTATGGTGCTAAAATCACTGCTGCCTGACTCAGATCTATACTTCAGCTATAAAATTAATGTATTGACTGTGTCTTAATGTTGCTTTCTTATCAGCAACCACTGTGTATCAGTAATATTAAAGACTCTGATAGGTTTACTTACAGTAATCCACTAGTGATATTTTCCCTCACAAACCTAAACTCTTCACTTGGTATTTATCTGGATATTTTATTGTTGAGTACAATTAAGAATATTTTACTTTCTATCCATTCATAATACATTCCCATATTATGTCCCTTTGTAAGATAATATTAAGGGTCTTCCATTTTATACCAAAGGGGTTTTTTTTCAGAACCTGGAATGGACCCAATTTGTATTGTTCTAAAGAAATTATTCAACATTAATTGTGGCCTAAATTGCTGGGTCTCACCCTTGAGTCTTTGTTAGGCTAGGCATAGATATGAAGATGACACATACTTGCTGTACATACATAACCAGCAGAAGCATGTTCTTTTTAATTCCGTTGGACCATTTTATCATGCTAATTTTAGCTTCAAGGACACAGTTTTTACTTCCACAGAGAGCCACTTGCTGTAAATAAATCCTAACCTGCTATATTAAAATTGTTGTGGTAAGCACCTACATAACTCTCTCTGATCTTCTGAGATCTGCATATAGTGTCCCCTACGGGGAAGCTTTGAAGGCAATAAGTATCATGTAAAAGGAAGACCAGAGTCAAATCTAAACCATGTTTTCCAGTTCACATAGCACAGACATCTTCCATTGACCCTGGTACCTAACCAAAATGAGCCAAGTGAACTGGAGGATGAGCAACTCTCCAGCTATGAATGTAAGAATAAACAAGGTCTGAGAAGTAAATGCATCTTTCAAAATATTTAGTAAAAACACCTGTCGCTCAATCAGAAATCCTTGTTGTAACCTTCTATATCTGGGAATTCAATCTTATGTCCCCAAAAGGCTTCAGCTGGTGCAGTGCACAAATTTGGATTACCTACCAATTAAGGCATAGCTATGATCATCTTCTGATACTCTTTGTGACGGTCTGACAAATTCAACGTCTCAAACATTCGTTAAAGAACTTTGGTGGAGAAAACGGCCTCTGTAAAAATGCTGGAGTTTTGTGAACAGGATAATGTGGCCGGAGGAGAGGGCCCCCCAGAGGGTGGGACCGCGCTTCTCCAAAGCCGCAATTCCTTATCTTAAGTGACCAGGAGAAGGAGCACAGCATATGCGCCTGGAGGAGGAGGCCCCACGGAGGATGGGACTGTGCTTCTATCTTAAGCGGTCATGCCAGCAGAAAAAGAGAGGCAACTCTGCGATGAACCCCCCCCCCCGAAAGCTCTCCGACCGATTCCAGAAAACCCCAGGAATGGGACTGCGCAGGTCGAGACCATCGACTAACATGCTATAAAAGAAGGGAGAACGAGTCCTCAGTGTGCGCCCTCCAGAACTGGATCTCTACGCTGGCTGGACCAACACTGGACCCAGGACTGGTGAAACCCTTTCCTTCTCTCTTTCTTTCTCTCCCTCTTTTCCTTCTCTCTTTTCCACAGTCCCTACACCTCATCCTTTTAAACATAAACCGTTGACCAAGTCTGAGACTAGGAGCGGATCTAGCCGCCCCTGGGCTCCTCTTTGAGAAGGAGTCCAGAAAGCAAGGGGGTCCGCTCTGAACCTCGTGACTCAACGGGAGGGCTCTCCTTCTGATACATTTCATGTTTCTTCTTCCATTTCTTTTTCTACACCTCCCCTCTTTTCTCAAACAGCAGCTTAATGACATGTTGCAAGGTTCATATTGATAAGTTCACGTGTACTTGGGCAAGGTTAGCTAGGTTGAATAAATGTTGATTGTTGTTTGAACTCACCTGGTGTCGTTTCACCTTAATTCTGACAAAGGAAATCCACGAACCTGAGTCGCTCCAACTTTGGGACGCGACACTCTTTAATTTTACTAACAACCATATGACCCACTTCAAGACCTCTGTCTTCCTGTTCTCTGTTCTACATTAAATAGACAAATCTACAGTGAGCAATCACAGTCCTGCTTTTGGCCAGCACCTTTGACAGCATAAACGTTTGGCTGAACGATGAAAGAAGACTGTGCTAGAAGGCAGAGCTTTGGAGAAAAAAAAAAAACCCTGAGTTTCGTGGTACAGACTCTACATTTGTTACTGTAAAAAAAAATCATTCTAATGCTGTGGCTTTCAGTACTCAGTGCAGAATTCACCTGTTGCACTCAGCTTTCTCTCATTAAAATTTTATCCCACATATACTCTACAGAACTTCTGTTGAATAGGAAGAAGGAGCAACAGGTATTTCTTTTGAACTTTTAAGAGTACCACAGTGTTAGGAGGAAGAAAAGTATGAAGATAGAAATGTAAGCAGGAAATAGGACAGGAAAATAGATTAATAATGTAGCTGAGCTGTTTACATAATTAAAAAGGTGTCAGGGACTGCAGTTTGTTTATTGTTTGTCCAGACTGAAAAAACAAATTGCATTTTTTTATTTTAATATGATAAATCTAGTTGTAAAGAAAGTCTTTTTTTGTAGATTTGTATCTTAAACAAAGAAACTAAGTTTTTAACAATGTAGATAACACATTCAAAGGATAAAACTTGCTGTTAAAGGACACCTATTTCCTTTCTTCTCATCTGGACCTGTGCTACTATGAATTAATTTCACATTCTGAAAGGAGCGTAGATCTCAGTGTGGGGATTGCCTCTCGTATTTCCAAAATGAACAATACCATTAAAGCATTTTGCTGTAGTGGTGACAGGAAACGCAGTTGTGCCATGACTGGATCACTCAATGAGAACAATACAAAAAAAAAAGTTTTGAAAGGAGCTCAAGATAACTGTCTAAGAGTTTGCCCCAAATAAGTGCATGTTCACTCACACATGCATGTGTGAATGCTTATTCCTAACTGAAATAAAAAAGAAACTCTCTCCATTTACTGTTCGGAAAAGCACATGTATGTGTGCTTTAGCCCGTGTGAGCTAAGCAGAGACCAACACGTGTTTAGATACCTCATCATCATAGAAGTGACTACCTTCATTTCAAGTAAAGAGTAAGAGATTTTTCCACTGTGATGTGTTAGTTTCAACTCAATATCATTTTAAAAAAGTCTACTGGATTTAAATTTGTCTGTCAATACAAACACTAATTGTAGATATAAAGGCATTTTCTCATAATAAAGTTTTCGTGACATTACCACCAAAATGTATCCTAAATCTCATGCCAATGAAAATCTCATCCTTAAAGCCTAAGCTCCTCTGAGAATTCTCAGCTGCAGAAGAATTTACTTTAAATTATTATTATATCACTTAAATTTTTAGACCTCTGTTCACCAGGCTCATTAAGCTATGGGTACAATGGAATGATTTATTAACTACGCTATACTGAACTAACCTCCTCCTATCCTCCTGCTGCCTTTCCACTAGTTTTGAGACATAATCTTATTTACTTGAAGTGTTTATCCACTTTACCG
Organism: Harpia harpyja; assembly: GCF_026419915.1. NCBI lineage: Eukaryota > Metazoa > Chordata > Aves > Accipitriformes > Accipitridae > Harpia > Harpia harpyja. The sequence continues at coordinate 4,329,283 of NC_068940.1, forward strand.
TAAAAAAAGAACTTATTTCAAACGGAAAATGTTCGCTAATTAATACCTTAATCAGTTATGGGGCATCAATCATGTTTTAAACATAACATTTTTGACTCTCTGAAAACCATTCTTTATGCCAAGGCAATACCTTCTGCTTGCACTGAAAAATCAAATGAAAATACAATTTACATATTTTAACTCCAAGTCAAAATTATGGTTTTGCTTTATAATTTTCAAGGGCCACAACCAGCAGATGTCTTTTCTAATGGAGAACAGAGGCTGATGTACCTGATGCACAACGTTTCATCTGAGACGGTTAGTGCACTTCCACTTCTATGCATGTGAAAAAAAAAAACAAACCAGGATAAACCTCATAGTCTAAAAAGAACCTCTTTTTAGTCTTCTGTCATCTTTATAGCAATAAATTTCATTTTGTTTATCTCAAATGTACTTATCAACCGAACATACAGACACAGGGTAGAGAAGCAGGGAATATAGAAAGCAAGTGCTACTGGATTGCTTCATAACAATGCCAGTGAAGAATCATTTCTTAAATCTGTTGTACCTAATACAACAGCTCAATTTTACGCCACTTTGGAAGACAGCTGGAAAAGTTTTAACCTCATGTGCAGGAGTAAGTATCAAAGTCACGTGCGAAGCATTTTAGAATAAAGGCACACAAAGGCATGCCCCTTGCTCCTGAAACTGTGCTCCGCTGACGTTGGCAATGCCACCCATGAGCATACATGTGAACCACCCTTGGGACCCCTTCTACCAACCAGCAGAGCAGCTGGAGCGTAGTACCCACCAGTGCTTGCACTTTGGATTCCTTTGCTGCTGAATTTCACTGAAACTGTTAACACTGCTTTACCCATCGCTTTGAGCACTCCAGCAGTATTTTCCCTGTTATGCCATTTCTGATGCAACACAGATTTTTTAAAATTTCCAATCGTATATTTATCCATTTATTTGCAATTACAGACTATTGTATAATTATGTAATTATGGACTTTTAAAGATATGAATTGTTCCTTCCATTGTCCATCAAGAGCTGTAATGAATGACATTCAATTGCATAATTAACATATATTTATAACATGTTATTTACACAACAGTTGAGTCTTTGCGCTTTGTCATGCTTGGATCAGTTTTGGCCAATTTGATCCACCAGATGATACCCACTCTCTGCAGAAACTCGTGATCTGTCTGAGAGCAAGGGTGCTGAGGACACACACCCAGGGCACATAGACTCTTGTGGGTTGCTGCAGGTGGCCTACATTTAGCAAGTAATTGTTAGCAAAACAGGAACAGTTCTCTAAATATACATGTGTGCGTGCGCGCATGTAAAAGTTTAGGCCAGATTCTTCTATTCTTGTATGTTTGTTTGTCTCCCTTTAATTCAGCAGCTCCATTATCTCGCTTTATTCTTACTGTAGCAAAGGAACTTCTGCCAAGATTAGGGGATCTCTTTGGTTATACACCCACTTCAAGAACGAGAAGCAGAAGTAGGGACAGCTTATCTGAAAATGGGGGTCATACTACAACTGGTTTTCAAAGAAGAGCATTCTAAAAAGTACAGGTGTGAATCATGCTTCTGAAAACACAAAAATTTCACTTACTCTTTTGGATGAATTATTAGAATGGGCGTAAACCATACAACTTGATTTTTTTTTTCCACTCCTGTACTTTAAAAAAAGAAGGGGGTGGGCAATGCAGTAATTCTAAAGACACTGACAGTGGTTAAACTCTTCCCCCATGCACAAGGGTACAGAGGGGATAAGTTTTGTACTTTAAGCACAGAAATTAGTATTAGCTAATTGGTCTCAACAGGGGTTAGTAGCAACAGCTAAGAGGACTTCAGGTTTTATTCTGATTTTGTTATCCTGCATTGCTCTTCCTTAAACTACACAGGCCCGTGACAATACGTAGTACTCAAAATAGTTTGCAGGATGAGATGTACAGAAGAGGGACTGCTTGCTGTCCGCAGCTCCTGTTTTAATTTGAAGAGCTCGTATGCAAGGCAGAGGAACCGCGTCACTGTCAGAGTGCCTCTAGCCTGCGAATGGGCAGGTACTCACATCGCACTCTGCTTTTTCACTTCACGGATATTTTGTTTCTCGTTTTCATGTTGTTTTCCTTAATCTAGATTTAAAAGTCAGTAGCTACACAGCATTAAATTGCGCTTCTTAAACGTAGAGAAATAAGAGGGTACCCACGAGAAGAACAAAATTTTGATTAGCAAGTCATCTATTTAGCAATAAATAGACTTTCCACTATTCCTTTAAGCTACGTGTAACTTTCCCCCCATATTTCTAGAAATTTTCCTCATTATTTACACATATATTGGAAAAGGATGATTTTATGTATTGTAATGATATTCTATGGTAAAACTATACCTAATAATACTTGCAGAAGGAAAAAAAAAACAGCCCTGCTTTGAATTCCAGATATTAAGCACAAGTCATGTTTACTCTGGCAAAATAGAAAAATCCCTTCTTGGTGTTTGATTGCTGTTTATAAATTGCTGCTTTGAAAACAGCACACAATACGTACAGAAAAAATGAGAGAATTTTGTTTTTTTAAATTACCTACTGAAAAGCATCTATCTTGAATGTCTGCAAGCAGAGGGGAGAAGAGTAAATTTCCTTACTAGTAGGGACAATCTACAGCATTTTTATTTTACTAAAGAAAAGAAAAGAAAAGAAAGAAAAGAAAAGAAAAGAAAAGAAAAGAAAAGAAAAGAAAAGAAAAGAAAAGAAAAGAAAAGAAACCAAGGCGGTTTTATTGAGTTACCTTGAAGTAGTAGTCAAAAAATCATGACAAACAACTGATCAGTAATTTGCCACTACCCAGCATACTTAGCATCTAGCTGAAGTGATTATTCTGTATCGGGTCTAAACTAGCCCTTTTGAAGATGTATCTCACAGACACTCTGAAAAGGTTAAGCATTACTGTGCTTGACATCATTTTATCATGATTCGCAAACCTTTTCAAATAATCACGTACTTTTTTGTAAAGGCAAAAACTTAGATAATCTAAGGCAACCCCCACTAGTACCTGAATAATATCTTAGACTTCATTTGACCTCAGGATTCTGTGAGAAAATATTCCATATCAGGTAAATAAATATATTTGTTTGAAGGAGATGAATTGACTTTTCAATTAACAAAATTCACAGCACCTTGTCACTCAATGCATGCTTCCAAAAATATCATACCAGTACTTATGATTTCAGGCATAATCAAATGAAGAACCATGCAATCCACACAAGAAGATCGACTTTGACTGAATAAGTAAAGAATCGTAGGGTTGGGGGCTGGGGGCGTGGTGGGGCGTGTACTTCCTTTTTTGAAGAATTTAGTAAATCAGAATTTTACCTTTATTGGCCCTGTGGGAGTAGGGACTGAGTATCCTAACGCTGCATTAATTTGTGCTTAATAAAATTCCACTGGCAGGAAAAGCAGATGTAAAAAGCAAATGTGTGTCCTGATGTGCATATTTAATATCAATTTCTTCATCCCCAAAAGCTGTGTCTCTGTCAGGAGCATGTTAAAGGCACAGACAAAGAAAAATAAATATCAGAGATTACTTCCAGTGTGAACTGTTTTGGGAAAGGCAATAAGCATTGCCAAATGGTGAGCCGAAAGAGATACCAATGTAATTTAAAGCCTTCAGAACTGATTATATATTGAAGTATTACACCTTGATTTCTTCTTCTATGAGGCACAGCATTAAAAGAAGGCATGTGACGCACCCCTAAAACCAAGTCCTGTTGTCTTAATGAATTAGAAAAGTGGTTTATTTATTTCTATAGTAGCTTACTTATTGACACATTTTTGTGTGTGTGCAAAAAGTAATTTCTGGTTAATACTTGAACCATCTGTGCTATTCTAATCCTAAGCTGCTTAGTCTGTACATATAAAAAGACTTCTATTTTGTCTTTAAGGGGTCTTGAGGATTTTTGATTCTACTGAAATTTTATTCAGATCTCTTATGATTATATGTGTTTTCAACACATTATGAAATTCTACAATAAAAACAGCACAAGACAATGTGATACTATATGTAAAACCTAAGTGACAGAACATTAAAATCAGCAGACTCTATTAATATAGTCAAGCAAAATCAATGGCAAAAACAAAATACTTATTAGGCATACATAACGCATTATACAGCATGTAAACTGTATACTACAGTAAATAAAAAGTTGACATTATCAGTTTTCTGATACTTCTTCCTAAATTACAGGAATGTTTAAAATTTTATTATTAGTTTGGGTTAAATGTAATTTTCTTTGTGTTATTATTTTGTTTTGCAATTTAATATTATTGCCTTATGCTTCAAGGTCCACCCTAAAGTACTTCTATTTAATATTCTTGCATTTTTTTACACCTATGAGGAATTATTCCTTTCATTAAAACCAAAAAGAACCCCACAAAAAGCAATGTTTCAAATAAAGATAATACTTCATGAGTATTATGATTCTGCCAAACTGTATTTATTCTACAGCCATGTAGTTTCTTCATACGCACTGCATTTCCTAGATGAACATGCACCGCTGCCTACTGAGTTCTGTTCTGACTTATGTAGATTTAGGAGACAAGATGAAATTAACTTCTTCAGACTGCATTTTTTGCTACAAAAGTCATCAGGCAAAAGTATCCTGTGATTCAGACCGAAATTAAACCATGATTTCATCAACCTGTGAAACAGACATAAGCTTACATTGTAACTGGGACTAATATTTCTAATAAAACATCCTTTTTAACAAAACTGAAAATCAATAATAAGAGAAGTTTCAAAATTGACACTAGCCTTTTGAGAAACTGGAAATAGATCTTCCTGTCAAAGACTAAAACTGCTCTCCTCTGTCTAGACTGCACTGGGAGCAAAATTATCAGATTTTCATTTCCTCAATTTCACTCCACAGTGGTAAAACGTGCGAGTATTGATTCAACTGCTGAAACAAAAAGCAGGAGAGCTCTTCAGCTCGGCAGGGTCAATGGGTTTGTGGGTGTCTAATTATACCTATACAGGGCATATAAATCTTTCTACTAGTCATTACGTGAACATAAGAGTCCAAAGGCATCATTAGAATCCTTTTAGCCAAACACTCATTCTTCTTTTGTTTTATGAGGGGTCAAAGAAACTGGGAGTTAATATTATCGTGGCTCATAGATTTTCAAATTTGTGTTCGAATACAAGAAGATATGCTTGAAGGAAAAGGCTATGCGTGTACCCATGCACGTCCACTTACAGGTCTGAGCTCTGCCCGTAAACACACGTACAGCTTCTTCTCTTTTTACAGTATTCAGTTAAGATACGCTGTAATGTAAACAGCATGATAGTACAAACATTCAAATTAATTGTGGTATGTTACAAATACAGTGTTAGTAAAGTTTTTGGTGAGTACTAATTTGTTTCAAAAGCAGACAAAATGCTAAGAATGAGCTGGAAACACTAGTCGTGGCAGAAGTACTAATCTTATTTTTCATCACTGTTGATTTCACTAAAATCTTACAAAAAACCCTATCTTTTTTCTTTATACTTACTGAAATGAGCTGATTCATGAAAAAAATTTAATATCGCCAGTGCATTGAAACAATATTAAGACTAAAAAAAAGAAAAAAAAGTAGCTATTACTATTAAGGAGGTGTGCTGCATTATATTGTATTGTGTCATATTGTGAGTGTTGTTCAGATGGTTTTTAGGTTGTGTAACCATGACAGTAAGAGAATAATATTTGTATCGTAGGAAAGCTGTCATATTTTGCAAGCAGATTACACAGATGCTGGGTGCTCAGCATTTTGAACATTAGATGGAGTTAGAGCCTTTCATTTTATCTATGAGAGTAGTAATAAAATCCCATATCAACAGTGAAAGTGATATTTTTGAAGTATCCATTTACTGGGAATTCAATCTTTATCTTACAAACTGACCCACCTACTTGAATCCCAAAGTTACAACAGGTGGTTAGCCCAAAGTGCCGAAACAAAGAGGTAACAACTTTTAATAATGATGAAATAGACAGCAAAAAAACCACCAAACTTAAAAATATTCACATCACTAAAAAGGAAAATAGAGTCTGGCCCTACCTTTTTTAATAAGCTGTTTCCGGCATTATGTTAAGGAAAGTCTCTAAATTCAACGAGACACGCTAAAAATTGTGAATAGGATGATACGATGCAATTATCCACAACAGCAAAAAATGACCTTGTTGGTCCAGTCGTTGATCCTTTCTGGCCTTTACTTGTTATGCTTCTATGCAAAGCACCTTCTGAGGCCTGGTGCAGGTAAAGCAAAGGCTATATGGTTATCTAACTGTGCCCCTTGGCTAAAAACATATCCATGCATCCAGTCCAACCCTCCACTGCCCCAAGCTCCCGTCAAAACTGTAGTCCCACTGCAGATGGACCGGAGAGAGCAGGAACAGTACCGTAACTGGTGAGGAACCAGAAATCCCCAAAACCGAAAAAGTGGGGAGAGTTTGTACATCGATATCAGAAAGAAAAAAGGGCGTATGGAGGTATGATGCATCAGCTGAAGATCCTGCTAGCACAGGAGCTTAAATTTCATCAGAGCTGTTCTGCCAGTGGGTCCCGTGCTCCTTCCTCGGTCATCGGATGTGCTCGTCCCTGCTCCCTGTGCCCCAACTCCCCGTCTCCTACCCCTGCTCCTCGCACCGGCCCCTTCCCTCCCTGGTTCAGGGGCCCGCGACGAGAGCCCCCTCACCGCCCCGAGCCCCTCTAAGACACCCTCTGCAGCTCACAGGTTTGGTTGGAGGGTCCCTGCTGCTGCCCGAAATCCTTTTTGGGTCGAGCACTGAGATGCAGCGAGATCTGTGGCCCGTATTTGGCTTTGTGTCTAGTATTCCCACGACGGACACGGCCTCACGGCTGTTTCTCTGCCAACACGTGCTGTTACGGGGCCGGAGGGGAGAGGGGCACGCAATCCCCCGCAGATGCAAGACGAGCACGCTGCTTTGATCGATGTCTCCGTGGCCGCCTCTCCGTACACCTCACCCACTGACCCGTTTAACAGCTAGCTGCAGTAAGTGCTAACCAACACGGGAGAAATGACATCATACCTCATCGCTCAGTCCCAGGCACCGAGTCTACGTGAAGCAAATGGGACCAAAGACCTGTACGTAAATTACGGCAAATTACTTGGTCGTGTGGGAGATTCGGTCTGCTCAGGTGAGAGTGGATCGGTGGCCAGGCATTGTGTACCTACTATAAGTAACTGAACCGGGACAGAATAAAAGAGGAGCTGCAGGAAACCAGGACAGTACTCAGCACCCACGTGAGTAATACAGGAAAAAAGGAAAAATATGCCTTTTTTTTCCATTTTGTACAGGGACTTTCATACTACCAGGCATCTGATTACTGGTTAAAAGGCAAGCGATCCCTGAGAAGTCACAAGCTCTCTACAAATGTGCGACAGAAATAGATGTATATATTGATTTATAAAGTGCAGAGAGACGCAAATACTCCATACTATGAGCTAAAATAAATGGAGTCATCACTATCGCCATCGACTTTGAATGGTAGGGTATAAAGTCATCCAAAGATATTTCATACACAACTGAAGAGAAGCATGTAAGACTTGGGTTAGGAAAGCAGTTTAGTTTCAATATTAATGGAGAGGATCGGGCAGGATAGAGGGTTCACCATGGATAAAAGTCATATAGCTACCAAACTTCTTATTAAATTCATATTTTTCTCTTTCTTCATACCCCTTTTTATTCCTGCTGCCCTCTTATGTTGGAGCTTCATCTTTCCATCTTAAAATTTTCAATTATGAGTTCTAGATGTAGTAGTATTTAAATAAAATTGGGTTTTTATTTATTTATTTATAAATAAAATTATTTTTATCTAAGAATTTAAGAAATCTAACTTGACGTGCACGTTAACTCGTTTCAGTTTGACTAAATATCCTTGACCAACTGGACTTTTTTTTATTTACATGTTTTATAGTATTAATTAAATTCTATTATAAAAATATGCATCCCTGATTTTAATTATATCTAGGGTACTGGCTTCTATCAAATTTAAATATGTATTTAAAGTGCAGTATTATAAATGCTTACCATAAACCAGTGGTCTTCCCATTCCACTACTAAAATAATCTCACAGCATTCATGTACATTTCTTGACCAGGAGATCAAATAACCCAGAGATTAGATTACAAGCAACATCAGAAACAGTCACTTTTCACCTCTGAGACAAAAACAGTCAAAGAATCAGGTCTTCCTGAGGGAAAGAGTTCAATCATCAGAGAGAGGTCAAGAAACAAACTCGTCTCTTGAAGCCACATTCTTCCCAAATTCCAGATTTTGTCACCTCTGTGTTACTGGCATGACTGCACTGATCCCATCTTCTTTATCCTGAATCAGGTGGAGGTCCTATGGACTACAATCTTTAATTTACAGTAACTAATTTTAGAAAATTGTTTGGAGTTGCCTTGTTACAAAACAATTTTTTTCTTTAGAAACTCATCACTGTTTTATATTGATATGGCTTTTAAAAATACTGGAGGGTAAATCTTTACTGAAAGAAAACATGTCTTTTAAAGGTCTAAAAGAACTTTGAGAAATCGCTTAAAACCTCCCTATCTTTACACACAGCTTTCTATCCAAAATCAATCTTTTTTCTTTCCACTGTTGGAATATTATACAGGAACAGGGATTCCTGAATAATGTCCCTTTTTAATCTAAATATATATGTTGTGGGGTTTCTTTAATTAATTTCCTTTTCTGTGTGTGTGTGTGTGTGTGTGTGTGAAAAACACTGAAGGAAAAAAACACTGAAAATAGGACAAGATACAATTCTCATTATGGAAAGATGGTTAGTTTCTTTCCTTTGTATTGAAGCTTCCTTATTTGCTGGTAAATTCTTCATGGGCAGTGGAAGATCAAACATACTGTGATATACTATCAGTGCATATCATGGCCTTGATTGTGGGATATGCCACTTCGGCATATTCTGGAACGTGTTCCTTCTGCCTACACCTCCCTGCGCATCTCTCCCGCACTCAGCTCCCACAGCCCCTCGGCATGTTTCTCAATCATTTTCTCTTGATCACAACATATCCGTGGAAGGGTAGACTAAATGTTTCTCCTGAGTGGATCACTCATACATACATAAAGTCTCTTAAGGCCAATAAATGCTCTTTTTCTTTCATCATGGGTCTTCTCTTAATAGACTTTTAAAAGACATATTTTAAACTAAACCCCAAACGTGCCCGATAGCTCAAAGACTTAATAAGAACAGTGTAAAGGAAAAGTGAGTGAAGTTTTAAGGATTGATTAAGCCAAACACTGCCTGCTAAATAAATTTAAATAAGCCATTCAGGGTTACCTTACAGGGTTTATATGATTTCAATTTTACTGTTTTACATTACTAATATTTTTAGAATAATATTTCTATGGTACTTACAAGGTTAATATCTTCGCCATTTTAAAGTTCATGCCACAGCTAGATAACATACTTAATGGCAGCAAAGCTTCAAACAAATTTCTTGCAACATTAGCTGCATTTAAAAGCATAATCTTATGCTGCTTGCTCTTGTTCAGCAACATTTCAGAATAATTGGAGAGTGCATGTATTTACAGTGGAGAAAATAACATACACTATTAACACTGCTTATGATGCTTATCATTACTTTAGATGCAAAGTCTGAAAAAATATTGACAAAACTCATGTTCTAAATATATCCTTATTAAATGGGAAGCATCTGAGCTTGTAGGACTCATAAGCACATGGTTAGATTTTTAAAAAATATACCAACAAATAGAATCAGATTTACCCAATGATCTTAAAGATGATATCCAATTTTTTTTTTTTTTTAATGGATGACTAATGGATGCTCCATCTAAGCCACTGTCTACTGAACTTACTTGAAAATAATCCTAGTGAATCCAGTGAGAATTGACTGAGCAGCTTTGCCTGAAACTGGCTGGGGTTTTTCTGTTTGGTTTTGGGGTTTTTGTTTTGGTTTGGTTTGGTTTTGTGGTTTTTTTTAACAGGATCTGAGCATTCAGATTCCCATTTAAGCTCTATCAAGCCTGGTTCCCTGAACATGAAAGTTGAGACCTAATTCTCATCAACCACCTGAGGAGAGTTTCACTGTTAAGCCAGAGAACATTGGTGTGTTCTGCATCCACTCTTTAGAAAATCTTAATCAAAAGATTACTCTTTAAAGGCAGCCAATGTTGCAGGAAATCTCATTGGAGCTTTGCTGTCCTTAAGTACTTTATCTAGCCGGAGTACAAACTTAAAAGGTTAAGATGTTAACCTTGGCTTTACACTACAGATACTGTTCTACAAATACCGATAATGTAATACTCAGTTTTCTTAAAACGAAGAGGGGATGAAGCAACCAACTTCTGGACTTAAAAACAGTAGCACAAGTAAAACACTTACAAAAGCACTTTTCTGAAAAACAAGAAAGGCTTCAGTTCAGTCCTTCTGAATAATCCTGACATGTTTGTACCCTGCTGGTTTGGGAAGTACTTTATGTGTTTATATCTATCCCTACACAGGTGTAGATTAATTATGTGCCTAATTATTTGCTTTTGAGTTTAGTGGTACCCAAACATGTCTCAAGTGTTGCCCTGAATCATGGCCTAAGTGCATAACTTCAGCAATCTACTTTCGGCCAGTCATTATATGCAGATTGTAAAGACTTAACACGTGTAACTAGTACATAATGAGCACAATCATCATTAAAAGTTCTAAAGAAGGGCTCTCTATATAACGTATTCAGGACTGACTGCTGGGTTTGGTGTTTTGTGTCTGGGGCTTTCAGTCTATTTCAAGTGAAAATATATAATTCCAGGCCACTCTTCCAATACATCACAGTCATTTTCTGCACTTTAGTTGTTTTTCTCTCCATTTTTCCCACAAAATAAAACATCATTACAGCAGGTTTAAAGTGCACTTTAGTGCCTGCAATCTTCCCATGCTATTCTTTAATATTTCATCATTAAATAGCAAAATAACCTGATATGATCCTAATTTAGTGCCAATTACACTGCATTGATCAAAGTGACCTTTTCATACTGGAGCACAAAAATCAATCCCGCTGTACAACAAATGTCAGGGGGATGAGAGCAACATATAATCTGTGACAATCAAAACATTACTTACAAATGAAATCACCAATGACCTGCATGCCAAGGCAATTTCTGCATAATGTGCACTGGTTTTGTTTGCAGCTTTTGTTGGGATTTTTTTGTTTTGTTTTGTTCCCCACTGTCTGCTGCCAGACGTAGTTGTGCTATTTCACAGTTTCACTGACAACACTGAAAATGGTCGAAGCTCTATGATTGATACCAAAATAACCACACAAAGTGACTATAATCTGTAACGCATCCTTAATGTTCAGTGAAGTGTGGTTTCCTGTGGACCCAACAGTCAGACCGCCTTCCGACAATGCTCCCGTGCCGAAGTTTGGTGATATTCCAGAATGCAGCCAGATTGACTAGGTCAGCCATAGGCAGGGGAAACACGAACGACTGCTCAGAGATCCTCACTGTTCTGCCTTCATTCAGTGATTCACAAACCAGACTTTGACTCAGATATTAGCTGTGCGAAGTTCATGACAAAACTGCAGTGACATCAACGGTGTCTGGACTTCACCCATTATGTCTATGTCAGGTTTAGGGTCCAAACAGGGAGGCAATCGGCTGCACAGGCAATATTGTCGACCAGCTGTAGCCAGCAGACACTTGAACTATCTCGAACTGTAATTCATAAGAGAAAATTTACTTTAGGTCAATATTCAGGGTAATATTTTTTTAGCTGTCTTTTAATCACGTAATAAAGCTATCTAAACTTCAACTTGCTTTGAGTTCTGTTCATAATTAATCAGAGATGATCCTTCCATTGAAAAAAATCCTTACCCACACCCAACAAGATTTAAATTGATTCATGAATCTGCAATTCATGAATCAAAGCTACAAAACAATGTAGTTAAACAACATCGTTTAAATCCACACTTCTCAGCCATCCCATTGTTGTGAGCACGTCACAACACAAGAAGACCTGAACCTGTATTTCAACTATTGGGGTCTTCTCCAAGCATCTAGACTTCCAGCATATGAACTGCTGAGGTCTTCTTCAAGCATTTAGCCGTATGGTTTAGGGTTGTGCGGTGGGCTTTTTGGTAGCGGGGGAAGGGCCACAAGGGCAGCTTCTCTCAGGAAGAGGGGGAACCTGCAGTAGAAGGGGGGACTTGGGCTGTGAGAAGAACCCCGGTGCAGACACCGAGGTCACTGAAGGAGGAGGGATGCCGGAGGAGGTTGATGCCCCCGCAGCCCGTGGCGAGACGGCAGGCTGGTCCCCCCCCAGCCCACGGAGGGGAGCAGGGGAGCAGATACCCACCGGCAGCCCAGAGAGAGAAGAGCCCGTGCCGGAGCAGGTAGTTGGCCAGAGACGGGTCCGACTTGGAGCCCGGGAAGCTTCCAGCAGCTTCTCACAGGAGCCGCCCCTGCGGCCCCCTCCCCTGCTACCCAAACCTGCCACACAAACCCCAAACGCCCTACAGAAACAGCTGGGACTCCACAAGATGAAAATCCATCTCCTCCAGCACCTGAATAAGACTTACAGGATTTGGGAGCTGAGATCTGCCAGCGGCAGCTTGTGAGGTCTTGTCTGAGGAATTTAATCTCTTTGTGTATTGGTTGCTTTCCTGTAAAATAGAGATGGTATTTATACTTCACTCTTGGCTTTTTTTGTCTTTTTAGATCTCAGCTGGATGCTCCTGGATGATAACTTAATGAGCAGAGCCTGTTTTTTAAATAGCTGTGCCATGGCTTTATTCAAGATAAGGAGCGGGATCTTGAAACACATTCAGTTCAAATTCTTTGAAAATGTTTCACCTTATTTTGCAAACATGCTTGGTAAAGGATTATCTCCCAAGAATTGAGGTAATTCCCCAGGGTTGGGGGTTTTTTTGTTTGTTTGTTTTGTTTTGTTCTGTAGTCTGTTCCCTAGAGAGAAAGTGTTCTCATTTAAATAATTTATCCATAAGAAAAATCTCCAAGGCCTGGATATTTTCCCTGCTCATGCACACTAATCTGCTAATCAACCAAGAATGAGAGAGCATGGGAAAACCTAACTCTTAATACTGGTCTCAAAAGTGCTTGTTCTTCCAGATGCTTTAAGTTCAGATCCAAAATAGACAAAAAATAATTAGGGAGAGAGATTCTCAGGGTTTTATCATCCCTATTACTGCTCTGGGGGTCACAAAACATTTCCTTTTATAGCATTTCACTGATAATGAGACTGTACAGTCTCAGATAGGAATATCTAAAAAAGGGAAGCTAGCTATGCTTTCTACCTCATAGGTGAATGAAACCTTTGGTGCAGGACTTGAGAGCCTCAGGGGCCTCTGCATCAATCTTAAAGAGCCCTTTTGGGCCCTAAAGAAAAAGACTATAATTTGGGGGCTTTCATATAAATTTGTAATTTTTTTCCTTGCTAACTTTCAATAGTATTTGTTAGAGACAGTACGTGTTTCACTTACCAAGCTGATTAAACTACGGTTCTTTCTCTTGGCCATATAACAAGAATATCTCTCTTCCTAGAAAGTCCATTAGCAAACATGATTTATGACTGACACTTCCACAACTCTGTATGTAGCCCTGGTAAGAACTAAATAATATTCAAGACCTGGTTATGAACCAAATCCAATTCATTTCACGCTGATGCAGAATTAGTTTCAGACTAATGTAAAGGAGCAGTATGGGCAGACTGTTAAGGTGACTCCCTCATTTTTAACATGTTCTCCAATGCAATTTGCAGCTTAACAGCCTCACTATAAATGATGTGATTAAGTTTTATACATTTCTGTATATTTGATGTATTTACCCAAATGCAGCTGTCGTTTTGTATACTGTTTCAGATGTTTAGAACTGAACTGGAGTAATCACAATTTCCAAAGACAATTTTTTTTTCCCAGTGTTAAGCTGTAATGCAAACATGAACTAACAAAGTAAGGATGAATATATAGATCTGAACAAAACCATTTTTTCCATCACCATATGAAAATTGTAAAGTATATTGACCATTAAAGAATCAGTTGAACAGATTCATTAATTCATCATTTCTGGCAGATATAATCAATTCAATATTTTGCACCACTACGTTCAAAATATTGGTTCAAAATAGCTGCCCCAACTCAACTTCTGGCATGTCCAGCTCATTCTTTAAAAGCAAGATCGTTACTTTCTTTCAGCAATTACCTTGAGCCATGAGTGCAAATGGGAGACAATTTGTCTGCTGTAACCCAAGCCAATCAGTGTTTTGACTGATTCTGGCATTTTAATAATAGATACTTTATTACATTAAACAATCATAAATAGGAATGTACTTCATAATAGACCATATAGGGCTCAGTAGAAAATACATAGTGTTTATTGAATAAAATGAGAGTATATATACACATATATGTATACATATTTATATGTCTTAATTTGTGGCCTAAATTATAGGCAGTAGGTGTCTCAGGTACGAAGAGCCTTTCATTCCATAGAAAAATATAAGCAAAAGTGCATAAAGAAGCAGAAAAATTGTAGGTTTGACCTATCAAAATTCAGTACAGCTTATCTCGAGGTCTAGGCTCTTCTTTAACTTGTTGTTAACCAAACTTGGCCAATATGTGCAACATGATCACTCATCACTAAAACATAGAGCAAACTGTGAATTTAGATGGCAGTTCAGGGCTAACTCTGAAGTCAGGGCTGAAAAGAAAGAATGCGTCAAATAACAACTCTTCAAATAACAGGAAGCCAATGAATGAAATTAAAATTATTTTTTATATTCATGAACATACATTATGTAGCCTACTTGAACATTCGACAGAGCTTTGAAATATTTAAGCCCTAGATTGCCAGAGCTGCATTCCACTGTCTTGGGCAATACATTACCACTGTGCTGGGTAATGCTATCTCTAAAGCTTTTAATTTTTAGCATAAAAGGTACTTAAAATTATTAAGTTTCTATTGATTCTGAATGCCACCATTTCTATGAACATCTGATTTCTTTCTTATCTGTATCCTTCTAAGTCTATACGTCCAAATTACATTCAGAAATTTAATCCTCAGACACTACAAAAAACTAATAGTTTGTCTACCCTGGTTATAAATCATACCTTATTAGAGAAAATCAAATTTTCTGTGATCCCAGAATGGAAAATTATTAACTTAATTCTTTACAAATTGCACAGGAGATAATATCCGATAATCCATTAAGAACATCTTAATCGATGTCTATCACTGTAATGTAAAGCACACTGATAAGAGTATGCATATTGCTGATTAAGAGTACCGCTATAGAGTTCTATACAAATTTCAAAGAACTTGAAATTAATAGATTGCTAATGTATCAAGCAACTAATTTGATTAAAGAGGAACAGCTGAGGTATTTTGCATGCATAAGAATCTGAGTCAAAATGTATTAGCACCCACAAGTTTTAAAGTACAATAAAGTAATCTCTCGCATGTAATTAGAGAAACTAACTTCACTTAAATACGTATATAGAAGTTTACAGTTCACTTGGCCCAATCTAAATGTTGCGTGCTTCAGTGGAAAGATTCTTACCAACTTCACTGGGCTTTATGGAAGACTTTGCAGTCTGGTATTACATCTTTCCTTAAAAAACCCATGCACAAATAGCATTTTAAAAAGAAAGGATAGCTCTCACAGGAAATGAACAGGACCTGTCACGCTTACACTTTTGCTTTAAGCATGTATTGGAATGAGTTTGCTGCACGTGTATTTATGCACTAAAAAATCCTAACTGACCTGGAGCAGATTAAGTGATTATAGTGTGCAATTCAACAAATGCCAGAAACACGTTTCAAGTCCCTGAGTCACTCACATGCTGTTCAACTGTTTATGCAGTGTGAAAAACTGTTGTATGACAAGCATGCGGAATAAAACTATTCTTATCAAGAGGGCAAGTAGTTTAGTGTGTCTTCTGCTAAATTGACCTCCCAATCTATCTCCTATCCCAGCATATGTTCTAACTAGTTCCTTAAGTTCCTTAGGTTCCTAATGAACGACAAGTAATTCGGGAAGGGAAATAAGTCTTGAATACTTTCTACCTAGATCTTTTTTAAAGCTCTAAAATAATTCTTCCTTTTTATGGGATATCACTTGTATCAGGAAATTAGTGTCCCTGAGCACAAGTAACCACACTTCCTTGATAAATGCAAAAAAAATGTTAATTACATGAAATAAAGTAATTTCCTCCTTTCAAGACAAAGGGATGGAACTTTAAAAAAAGTATCCTTTTCAGTCATAGAAAGTCTTCTTCCAGTCTGAACAGAGCAAGCTATTCTAGGAGTTCCATTTGTTTAAGAAAATAGGTCTAAATTGATTAAACTAATCATTTTATTCTAACTGCTCTTTTTAAAGACAACTGCTGATTGCATGCCCCTTTTGTAGCTGTAGCTGAGCCTGAGATGGTACAAAATAACCATCTTGCCAGTTGTCACAACTATTTGCTCATTCTTTAATTAAACATAATATATAAAACCGTATAATTTACATCTAATTGGGAAACATCTTCCTTAGTCAGAAGGCAGCATGGTCTGATGGCATAAGTAGAGACTTGGGTGTCAACAGGTCCTGAGCTATGGTCCGACTGTACTGGAGAATCACGGCTGGCCTTGCAAAGATTCCTTAATCTTCAGGTTTAAGAACCTCATGTACTTACAGAGGATAATTTCAGTTAACCATTGACTTCAGGAGCGTGCTGTGAGAGTTGGATAATGTCTGTGTAGTGCAGACCTTAAAATAAAATAAAAATTTAGCGCTGACTTGCAGGAGCAGCATGCTGTGATAACAGCAAGGTTGTGGTAAGGCTGGCCTTTAAATAAAGTGGGAGGAGGCCTGTAGCGGCAAGCTTGTCTTAAAAAAATACACCAAACAATACAAAAACCTGTGTTTCACAGTTGTGGTGTGGTTTGCCACATAGTTTAGTTTTGCTGAGGAGCTGAATTGTAAATATAATAATCAAACTCCATGAAATAACAGGAGTAGGTTTAACCAAGGAGAGACCAGGAGTCACTCAAACACCACAACTGTGCTTGGTGGAAGAGAGGCATGGGGCTGAAGAAGTCCTCTCCACACTGGCTGAATGTAAATAAAAGAGTGTTAGCTGAATCTCCAGCGGATCTGACACAGGCTCACAGCAAATTCAGAAACATTTATTTTAATTGAATTTCGGGGGAGCTGGGAGAATGAGCATACAGCTTTATTCAGTACTTTCTGCAAACACCTTCACGACAAGACTCAGCATTGTTATTTGGCAAAATCTGGCATTGGTAATTGAACAGGTGAATGAAAACTGGGATGACCCTCACTCATTTATGTGTTAAAGTAAACTGCAAGTATGAAGGAAAACTGGTGATTCGATGTAGAACATCAACCACTGTACTCTAACGTTCTCTGTATATATAGCAACTCTGCTCTTTTTCTTTATGGACATATTAAATGTATACATAAAACCAGCATATACGTTATTCAGTACAGCTCCAAAAACAACTGTTTTACCAAAGGCAGCAGCTTTTGCATAAGCAGAAGTCAGATGCTAATGAGTCATTATCTAGTGTAACAGGCCAAACTTTTTTTTTAGATATTCAGTATACTTTCAAAACTTTATATTATCGTGAAATCTCAAACTGCTCTTTAAAGTGTCTCTTTTTTCCTCAGAAAGACCCAAAAGGAGGAAACTTTAGAAGCAAAGGAACAATCTATTATTATTCATGATCTGGTATACCTATTATCAGCAGTGCACTTAACTGAACAGGCCAGCATCCATGCAGCAGTCTAAATTAATCTCTTGCTTTTCTGATTGAGAGCTCTTTTTCTCAAACAAAGGAAAAAGCATTAAGGTAAAATATGCCCAAAGGTCCTTTTATTGCATATAAAAATTAACCAGGACCCTTTTCCCACACATGGGAATACACATGCTGTTAAATTCAAGGCAATGAAAATGACTGCTTGTGTACTGACAGGGAAGTGGCACCTGTATTTTGGGGATAATATCTTTCTCATCATTAGACTAAAGCTTTGTCAGCCATGAAATTTTTAGATTTTTTTTTTTTTGACACAATATACATCATGGTTTGCACATGCTTTACGTTTCGGTCTCCAGACACGCTCTTTCCAGGGAAATTTTCTGCAGCTAAAGAGAATTTATCACAATCTGGTAAATTTGCAGAGCAAACCTCTCTTATGCACGAGTATTTTATGAGCTAGACAGTTCACCCATAACCAGAGGGAATACGGAAGTACCACAGAAACAGAATCTTCTCCATCCACCGTGCCCTGCCCACTCTGAAAATTAAACACTAACTAAAGCCCAGTGTAAAGTTAGGCAATTAGCAGATCTTTACGCCCTACAGCTTGATCCTGTATTATCCTGCATGCCATAGCATGAATCAAACCGTTACTAGCTCAAGTACGTGTGCCCGTATTACACATACCCGAGCCTCAATTCACTAGAAGTTGCCAAACTTCTAGTTACCAAGAGTTGCAAGTTACCAAACCAACACATCAGTCTCCTTTGAACAGGTCACCAGGCTCTCGACCGCTGTGCTAGCAGGAGCTGGATCTTTCACTGGGGACAGGTACCGATGCTGAAGAAACAGGACTGAACGGCAGACAGAATATGATTTTGCCAATGACATAACTATTGCACTAAACCCTCATTTTGTCTTTTACGCTCCACTCCTCTACTCTTAGCTAAAGATCCAAGCTGGAGAATACAGGAATGCTGGAACACCTGATAACTAACATTCACAAAGAGATACATAACACACAATAGACTGAAAAATAA
This sequence comes from Harpia harpyja, assembly GCF_026419915.1. Classification (NCBI taxonomy): domain Eukaryota; kingdom Metazoa; phylum Chordata; class Aves; order Accipitriformes; family Accipitridae; genus Harpia; species Harpia harpyja. The sequence continues at coordinate 4,348,116 of NC_068940.1, forward strand.
CCTGAACTGAATTAGAAAGAAAACATAAAGCCAAATCCCCTTAGTCAAGTTACGACCATCAAGGGCTTGAATGGCAGTTTTTGCCCAGTCCTGTGTTAAGAAACTCTTCACACCTCGCCCTTGATCCCAGGACATCTGCTTTCCAGCTCATACCTTGTGAACAGCTGATTTCTGCCAAGTAGTCCCTGAAAAACCATAGCTGTCACAAAAAAAAGCTCTGTCATGGATGCTCCGAAAGCAGCTCTAATTGTTGGATGTTATGCAGCTCACTGCAGACTACTGGGCAGTGATATGAGTGATAGACATTCACTCTTCATAAAAGTTGTAAGTTAGAGTTCTTCCCTATTTACTGATTTCTGAAGTAAAAAATTTGAGAAAATAGCCAAGCATTATTAAACTCATACTTTAAAAAAAAAAAAAAATCAGAACCACTGATTGTTTGAATTCCAGCACAAGTTTTATATGAAACTGCCTTTTCATTGATGAGAAATAATACCATTTTTCCTGATATTTCATACACGCATTATTAGATTTGGCCAGGAGTTTTCTGATTAAATTGATCCATCACACTCAGATGTTTTCAGTAACATATCCATTTTGACACCTTTTCATTCAAAAAAGATTTGCAGCTTCAGAATAGAAATTCTGGTGAAAATACACCTTCATCAACACAGAGCAATCAACAGACCGGCAGAAAGAGCCCTTTGGTTTCACCTGGATGACCTGGCTTCAAGTCAGGCTTTGCAGAAGTTGGACAAGAAACCGATTCTACGTTTTATGCAAGTGTCCAAAGCCCCATCTCCAGTGAATGAACAGGTTTCTCTCTCTTCCTATAGAAACACTTGTCCCCAGACACTTTAGAAATACAGAAAAAATGAGATATTTCAGAAACATTTATAATTTCCTTGTAAAATCAACACATAAAACTTCCAAAACAATGAAACTTCTCAAGTTTCTGATTAGATATGTTGATCGATCAATTAATTTCTTTCTCAAAGCAGCATGAATTTCAGTAGTACAGTTTCCAGTCTTTCTGGGTTGTTCTTAGAAGCAAAGGTAGAATTATTAACTACTGTGATGATGGAGAATGGACAAGCCAAACGCAGCGTTACAGAACAACACGTAACAAAGTCACAATTTTGCAGTAACCTTTACCTTTTGGAATAAAGAAATAATTATGAAAATCTACATTATACTGCTGTGGTCTCAGAGCCCAGAGAGTTCCATAAAATTGTGTTTTTTAAGTATCTGGTTGTGCTGAGGGTCTCAGTATTGCAAACATCTACACTTCTTTAAACCTAAATGTTTAATGGAAATAAAAATAAATAAATAAAAAATCTACTTCTTCTCAATCATGCAAATCAAGTTTCAGCCAGGTTAGTGAGAAATAGGAATGGAAAGCAGAAAGAAATGTTATTCAAACCTGACAGGTGAGTCAGAATAGTTTTGATTGAATCAGCTAGATACAATTTCGTGACTATAACCTATGTGAATAATATCCTCCGTCAGCACCAGTCTCTGGCTACAGGTGAGTCAGTGGAATGATGCCAGTTGATGCCAGCTGATGATGTGAATTCATGGATCTATTAAAACTACAGTTTTGCATTCTTAAAAATCACCTATTGAACGTGGACCGAACCCAGGATGCGGCTTAAAGAGAAGCATAACGTAGTTCGGAAGAAAAATGCGCCTTAATGTGAAAATCTCTTTTCAGCCTATGCTTTGTAATTAAGCGCTGGTGGTCACCGGGCGGTACACATTTCCTCTAGCCAAAACCGCGCATGATCTAACACAGTCGTAAGCCCGAGCGTAGTAATCTGAGGCGAGTAACGAGGGAAGATATATTGAGAACGAAGCACGGCGGAGGAAAAAAAAAAAAAAAAAAAAAAAAGAAACAAAACTCGAATCGCTTCTCGCCGACTTTACAACCTCTAGCGAACGCCGGGCGTCCCGCGCCCAGCCACCCCTTCCCGGAGGGGTGGGAGACGGGTCCCGTCCGTGCCCATCTCCCCCCGCCGGCGCACCTGCCGGCCGTGCCCAGCTGACGGCCCTGCTGCCGGCGGGGTAGCCGGGATCAGGGGAATTAGTTCTGCTTGCCTCGGGAGGCCAGCCCAGCCGCCGCGGTTTCTATTCAAACTCCCCTCCACCACTCAAGCTCAACTGGAACCATTTAGTACCCGCATTGTTCGGCGGTTTTTATTTGTTTCCTTCCACTCAAGCACATGTTAAAAAAGGCGACCCCCCAGCAGTCTTTTTTTTTCCCCCCTTTCACATGACTAAGCGATTATCTTCTTCCTAATCAAAGAGACAGATGAAAAGAGTTTATTAATAAAAGTTCCCCTTCAGGAAGATTGGAAATGAATGATTAGTAAAATACACCCAATTTTACTTATAGACCCCCCTCATAGAGAGGCATCTGTGAAGGGTAGGGATGCCAGAATAGTGGTGGGGACTCAGGCATCTGGAAGCTGTTTGCGATATGGATTAGAAGTCAGGCTGCACACAGATACTGCCTCCAGTCACAAAAGCTTGCTCTGTGGAGGGGAAAAAAATATGCTGCTTGTTTACAGTGCTACTTTTTCCCTTTGCTTGTTATCTGTTTTATTTCTTCCCTCGCTCCCCTCTCCCCACACCATTCATGTGCAATTATGTCGGCACAGATATGCCAGCTGGTGGGGCTTGTTAACCATACCCACCACGCCAGCGTCTAGGAAAAGGGGAGAAGGAGCCGGGCAAACAACACCGCATTGTCCTCGGGACCCCGGGCATTATCGGCTCCCTGTTGCCAGGGCCCGCTGATGAAACCGGGAAAAACAACCCCAGCACTGGGGAGAGCAGACCAAAGATAGGCATGTCTTCAGCTCATGCTGTATCCACCAGCTTATTTCAAAAAGGGGTAAATCTCAGACACAAAACCGCCAAGGAGTTCCAGTAAAGAAAAGAGCTGAAACTCTAAGTAAGTTTAAAAAGAGTAGTATTTTCCGCACAGATCTGGTTTTACCAGCGTGAGTCTAAGACGGTCCCATTATTTACAAGCGTTCAAACCTGACCATCATAAAAAATCTTATGAAACCTGAGAACCATTCTAGTGAATAATTCTATCATACGTGTCCTATCAAATAAATATTAAACACACTCAGAAATACTACTTTTAAAGGGCTTTAATAGGCTTTTCCCCAACTTTCTACCCCTTAAGTCAAACTTGTAGGCTCAAAATCAAATAAGAAGTATAAAATAATTCTACTTAAATTCTACATGCAGGAGGACTTACATTAACACAGCATCCCACCTGACTGTGAGTGTGCATAGGATCCGTGCTTTAGACCTTCAATTCTTCCGGTTCCCCTGGACTCAGAAGAAATAAAATCAAACCACTAAACCGCTTCAAAAAATGTCTAAGGGAATTTTTAAAAACAAAATTACTATTGTAAACTCGGTTGCTTTCAAATCCAGATTCACATACTATGTTCCAAAGAGGATAAAATGTTCTCCCCTCTCATGTCTCCATTTGGAAGAAACTGCGTTCTGAAGCAAGAGCTTTTCTTTAACTCCTTTTTTTAACAGCAATGTAACCAGGCATTAAGCTGCATCTCAAATTCAACTTTTTCTGGGAACTTCTCTGAAAAAAAACAGATTTAGGAGGCGAAGGAAAATATTTCTGAGGCAAATAGATTTTTATGCAAGCATCTTTCTGAATCTGTCAGCCTTTTTTATTATTAGAGAAAGCAAAAAGGAAAATTAATTGGAAGACAGTACCGCAAAATCATTCAAACATCTCCACGTAATTGCAATTACAACAGCAACGTGGTAGGACTGTACTATTGCTACTGCAGTAGATAAAGCAGGCTATTGCAGTAAATCCAAAATTATCAGATTTAAACTCATGACATTGGATATTCATTTTAGACCTACTGGATTGTATTAGATATGTATTTTAAGCCTCTTAAATGCTTATACGTTAGATTTATAGGGAATCATTCTAGAGAAAGGACCGCAGAAAAAACATACCTTGTAAACAACATTCTTAATATCATTTCTGGTATCTCTTTTAACAGAAAAAAATATTAACAAATGACGGACATTTGTTTGCACAGAACATAATGACGAACAAAACCGGTGTCACACGGGTTTCCTTAGGATGGGTTTATGATGCCATGACATACAAGCAGAGTGGATTTCACTGCTCACTCCTCATTAGTGCCAGCAAAGTTTTTAAATAACACCCCACTATCACACTTTCCGTATCTGTTACTATTTAGAGAACTATTTTAAAAGTATCAGTAGTTTTGCTTATATCAGTCTTCCATGGCGGTATGTATCTACTTATGCAAGCCTTCTTGAAATGGAAAATCACAACACATTTAAAACATGTATAAAAACATGAAATACTTTTCTGTGTATATAAATCATCTATTATAGACTCAATACATTTTGTTGCATCCTTCCAGACACAAACATCGTCTATACCGTTTCTTAACAGCAAGTAGCTACTCTCTTCCCTTCAGTTGTACAAACTCCCTTTCTTTGCTGTCTGCAAGAGATACAAAGCTAAACCTGTACTTAAATTGGAACCAAAAAGAAATAGTGCCCAAATAGTGCCATATTTTCAAACTGCTGCAACCATGGAAAGTTTCATAATTTAAGGAAAAAAAAAAATATTGCCTCAGTAGGTCATTGTTCAGATTCCTGTGAAGAAGTCTGAGGGGAAGGGAGAAAAGGCTGGGTTTTGCCGTGGTGCTGTTTGGTGGTGGTAACGTCACAATATGTCTCTGTTCTAGACAGAGTGCGGGTCAAATAATGACAGGTTTCCAAAGCATAAAATCCATAACAACATTCACAATTGTTCAGGCATCTCTGACAATCTCACCTTCAATAGGCGTTGTCTTCATTCAACACATACACCAAGGGGATTCCCATGAACACCATTTTTAAAAGAAAAATTTATAACTAAGGAACTAGTGCATTTTTTTTCTGATAAAATTTTATCTATAAAAAAAATATACAATGGTTGAAACCGTAGAAGATAACACCAACTTTCATATAAAAAATAGGTTTAAATTTTGTCTTTGTGCTTTTTTACAGATAAAATAGAAGTTTTATAGGATGAGAGGCATTTTTGAATGGAACACTCACTTAACAGTTCTTGTGTTTGTTAAGTCATATTGTCTTATGTCAAAAAAAAAACATTTTCAGAAGCGTAGCAAGAAAATAATTTTTAGAGGTGATTTATATTAGCTGAAAATATTTCTTGCTCTTTGGAGCCATCTAGCTAAGGCAATTACAGAATATAGAATATAAGAAATAGCCCAACCTTATACATTCTTTAAATAGAAGTCCTAAATACAGCATGTATCATGGCTTGATGTAGTAAAAAATAATTTTTGCACATTTTTTCTTCTCTTTAATTCTTTGTTGCCTGGTTTAGACGTACTACGTAAATTTGGACACATGCAGTTTCACGCACGTGTTTAGAGGTACAGACTTAAATGCATGATTGCCACATAACCATATGCAATACATTCATATAATTTTTGACGTGCTTCCAAGAAGCTGATTTTGTGTATTTATGTAGTAGATGGAGTATTTGTTTTCATTTTCCCTTCTACAAAACAAAGACTCTGTGACTTTGTCAAACTGTTAAGGGATAACATGTAAATATCACTTGAAATTGCACGTGTAAATCTGTTCTTATGGACTTCTAGAAAAAAACACAGGATAATGTGCCTCATTAAATACATGTATTTTATAGCAAAAAAGTTCATAAAACAAATACAACCTCTGCTTCTTCAAGTATTACCATAATGTCATTCTTATTTCCACAAAACTAAGAAACTGGTTTTGCTTTCCCCGTTAGTTAGAAATGTTTTATATGTTTGATGAATTTGTTTAATCAAATTCTCAAGCAAAACCAAGTGGACCTGACAGAATGTCAATGGTGTGAGGACAGCTGAAACAGCTGAACACAAGATGATACAACGGGGCTCAGCCTCCTTCCCCATACAGAAAGATTTTTAACTAAACAAATCACTAACCTCAATGATTACCAAAAGAAAGAAGGAAGGAAGCAAGCAAGCAAGCAAACTAATCAATCCAAGAGTGAAAAAGTTTTTGAAAGGTTAACATCCAGACATACTGAAGTGTGTACGTGTGTGCGTGTATGTGCATGATGCATGCACGTACATACCTGTATCTACGTACCATATGTACAACAACTTTATTGTAGCTATGGCTTGACACAGTTTTGTCTGGAGCGTTGCAGTTTCTGTTCACAGGGAGTAAGAATGAAGATCTTTGAAGAGGTATATGTTTTATCGTTTTGTGGTTGGCCCGCATCCTCTGTTCTGACCACCCCTTCTATAAACCATCCCCTTTCAGATACGGCCTAGCTATTCTAGCCCTGGAGTTACAGTTCTTCTCTCATGATGCTCTGTCTATCCACCTCCACGTGTGAATAAATCCAACACTTCCAAAGGAGAAGGGGAGCAGCCTAGGTATTTCCTGTGGTTCAGATCTTTTGACTGGGAGTTGATCAGCATCCTAGTAACATCTTATTCTCTTGCAGCTGTGTAAGAGCCAAAAAATAATTGGCCCTATTTCTCTTAAAATATCTAAATAAGATGAAGCATGGACTACTTCCTTAACATGCCCATCTCCAGATTAAAAAAAAAAAAAAAAAAAAAAAATTCATGCTTTTATTTCCTTAACAAGTCTTGTTTAAAAAACTTATTACTGTCAATACGTAATCAAACAGTTCTCTGTTTACGAATATGGTGATGAAGGAGAGAAACCCTTAAGACTTTTTCCTCCCCTCCTCCCATGGTCAAGAGCACAAATAGTACCTATTGCCTTTCAAAACTCCTTTTACAGACTACCAGCAGCCTGGCTTTTGCATTGTACCTGTTCATATTACCTTCACATTAGTTAGCATACCCTGAGTGCTTTGCTATTTAAAGTGAAACTAAAGTGATAAAATCTTTTTTGGTACTCTTCCCTATATATCCCCACACAAGGTTATTTATCAAAATTTCTTGAATTGTCTACAGCGACATTAATCTTTCAAGCAGGAAAAAATAAATTAAAGATATTTTTCTATGGGAAGAACAGATTATTCTCCATTTTTTTAGTAGTGCAAGCCATAACACTGTTAAGATGTCTGTGGTTAGCTGTCTGTGCTTGTCAACATACATAATTTTGGATGTCTTCTTATTGCAACTTTAAGCCTGCATTTCTTGGATTAGACTGCTTAATTTGGGGACAATAATTATTTCACAGACTCCAACATTTTTCCTATGTTATTATATGTACCCTTAATCTAATTTTAAGATAAAAATCAGCAAACAACGATGTGTTTTTGCTTGTCTGTGATATTTTTTCCAGTGAAAAAGTGCCAAGAAAAAGGCAGATTACAGGACTAATAGAAGCGCTTAACCCATTTCAGCTTAAACCAGTGGGGATCTTTTCACCATCGTCAGTGTGGACGCCTACTGAGAATCTCTCTTTTCTGATGAAGAAACAATGCCACGTATTGATACCATTTATTGTTAATTTTCATCCAACATCCACGGTTTGTCCTCTGTTTTTCTGCAGTCTGAGATAATATATTCGCTTGGAATAAATACATCGCAAGAAGTGCAAAGTTTTTAACCACATCTCAAATGCAAGAGATACGAGGAGCAAAACCAAACCATCGACCACCTACCGCTCAAGTGCACCGCTGTGTAAGTGACACTTTGACTCTGCCATTTGGGAAAAAAAAAAAAAAAGACTTATAATTTACAAAGAAAGCCAATCGATAAATGAAGTGTCGCCGATCAGCGGTGGTGCTGGCAGGGTGACATTTCATTATCCCGCCAGGCGCCTTGTAACCACGTGCAGGGAGCCGCGGAGGGACGGGCTCCGCGGCAGCTCGCACCCTCCTCCCCTGCCCCGACCCCACGCACCCCTTCCTCCGAACCCGCTGCCGGCCCCGCATCCGCGTGCGGTTTTGTCCCGGTGCGCGGGGCGGAGGGGCTGGCTGTTGTGACGGCGCGGTGTCACTTGGGCTGGGTGACAGCCGGTTCTCCGCAGACAGCGCTGTCAGAGAATCACAGACTTCCACATGTACGAGTGAAATTAACTTCTGTTAGTCTGACATTTTCCGCAATCAATACTCACAGGGTCCTTGTCTCTGGGATCAAAATTCATAAATCAAAAGCAGAAAGCATGAAATAAGGTATTTGATAAATCCATTAACTGAAGTGGAAGCGTACTTCTGTCACACTGTTTAAAGACTACAGTAGTGCTGGCAAAAGGGGGAGAAATCTAACAAACACGTTAAGTGAAGTGCTGGCTTGTGTTTGTTTGAATATACGGCTCAATCTCACCAGCTGAAGGGCTTTATGCCTAGGCAGCAGACAAGTTGGCTTCCCTGGACTCCACGCTTCGGGAGGCAGAAAACCATGAACTAACCATTTCCTAATGGACAGCCCTCCCACTCCAGAACATCCAAGTTTGAGACAAAACTGCACTGCAAAACTAAACGCCACCGTAAACCACTTTGAATTCACTAAAGCTGCATGAACTCAATGTGCGGGTCAGTTTTAAAAGTTACAAAGAAGTCCAAAATACAGATAAGTGCGGAGATGACTTTTTTTACATCTTGCAGGCCAAACATCCAAAGCCCCAGTGACTACCCGCCAGTACTGCTGGGCACCTAGGAATCTTTTAAAAAAAAAAAAGCAGTCCTTAACACTAAACCAATTTATTCAGGTTTCATTAACAGCAATTTCCACGCTGCAAGCCAGGATGACTCTAAAAGCCAACGAAGGCTGAAGACCAGCACATGCCCTCCTCCCCGTTCACATGCACAGTCCTGACTGAGAATAAGAGGTGCAACCAGAGGCCGAGGGCACTGGAAAGGTCTGTTGTACTGTAGCATCTTCTATAGTGATAGTTAACATGATGAAAAATGCAAACAAACAAGCCTCCAAGAGCTGTCTCCAAGAACTGCCTCCACTTCTCAGCTGATAACTACAAAAGGATCTAATAATAGTCCAAGGCGACAAAAAGAAAGGTCTCGTCCTTACTGTTACTGAAACCTCTTACTATTGTTTTATCCAGAAGCAAAAGGAACATTATGCTTTTAACATAGGATTAACTCTTAGAATTCTTATTAAACTTAAGCTAAAATTGAATTGTGATATCAAGTCCTCTCTCCCTGCAACTCAGTGGGGTTTGAACAGAGGGCCGTATCCACACCTGGCGTCATGTGGTCTGGGTCTCTTCAAGCGACAGTAATTCTCCAGCAGCTGAAAATGCATCCCACAGTTTGCATACTCTTCAAATTTACAATAAAAAGATGTATCTGTATTTTTCAGCTGTGATTCATGATAAAGAATTAGTAGCAGAAGTTTACATTTGAACACAAAATAGCGTTATTTTAACAGAACTACTTTTTAAAGAATGTATCATAACTGTGTTTGCTGTGATTGAAAACAGCAATGCTTGCTTGATAAGGAAACTGCCTAATGGCAAAATCTTGTACCTATAATGCGATATAAAAGGTAGCAGCAGACAAATTACTTTCATTAGACCATTTCTTTATATCACTTCAAATACCATGACAATACATTTTCCTTCTTTCATGCTGTAAAATGAAGACAAAAAAGCTGATTTTCTCTATGACAAAATCTTCTTTAAGCATTGCTTCTAACTACATGCTATCAATGAACTTCCTATTTTATAGTTTCTGAAACTGAGAACAATATTTTCAACACATCTTATTCTATATTGAGTCACTACCTATCAACGAATAGTTTGATTTTGCCTTCCTCTAATTACAAGCTAGCCAATAATTAGAGCAGTTTTTTTCTATACAGATCTTCTGTCTTCTAAATCTGTCGATAGTTGTGCTTTTCTAAGAGTCTGAACGTACTGTAATAGACCTATAAGAAAGATTCTTTTTGCTGTTATATACATTCAATAAAGTTTTTCCCCTATCACTTAAAGACTTCTATTATTTTCTTTTCTGCTCTGAATAATATGGGTCCCCTTGAGAAAGCCCCTCTTAACAGAATAGAAGTTTCCATTTACCTTTAGAGAATAAAATTACTGGCCATGTCTTGTATTTATAGTTATAGCATCACCCTTGTCATAGAACCATTCTAAAACTAAAAGGTTATTAATACATAGGCCTCTGATATTCATTATTCTACAAAACATCTAGCTTAACTACAGTTGGTTTTTTCATCATTCAGAGAAGCTTAACTGTAAGTTTTTTGGGAGCAAATTTTTTTGGAGTTTGTTTACAAGCAACATTTAAACCTATTTCTCAAACGCATCTTTTTCAGGAATGTTTTCAGCACTTTCTCAGGAACCCTGTGATTCCTGACATGGTGTCTTCCCACGGTGGGAGCCGAGAAGCTACAGTAGCTACTCACCCTTCGTGACTTCCCAAGCAACAAAGTCCCCATCCCTTCAAACAGTCAATCTGATTCTTGGTCTGCCTGGCTGGCAGGTGACTGGCAGGGTGAGCGTCCTGGGAAGCTGGAGAAGCAGACAGCCCATCCACTGCTGGAAAGCCAGAAAGCCAAATAACACCATTTTTATTTTTCCCAAAACTGTTCTGTCAGAAATATGTGGCTTTCTTCTGCAGGAAAGAAATCTATTTTCCATTCAGCTCTTTTCAGTAGTTGCTACTGAAGAAGGAATCTAGTGTTAGTGAAAGTGCTTTCACTTACTAAAACACAAAATTCAGTAAGTCCACTCACAGCAGAATAAGAGAATTTACCTTGCTTAACACAGTCAGTATAGTTGGGAACTTGGAAACATATCCTGAGGTTTTGGGATCTGGATCCAGGATCATTAATTGATCCACACCTCTCCAGAAGAGCAAGGACCTAACTAAAAATAGAGTAGAAAGGGGAAACCATTCACAGCTTGCTCTTTTTCTGCTCTCCCAGCCACAAAGTTGACTTCTCAGTTTCCCACTCAAACCACTACAAGAAAAATTCCTTCCCTTTGCTTATATACCCCATCGGCATACAAGACACTTAAGTCTAGGGAACATGATGCTTCAGTGCGTAGTTGATTTTCATAATATCTTCTTGTCTGTATCTCCGAAGAACCGCTTAGGAGAGCGTATGAAAAAGCACACTCAGGAGCAATCTTACTACCTAACAAGCTGCTAACAAGAAGATATGTTTCAACATTTAACTTTAAATATCCCCAGTTTTCAAAATATATGTAAAACTACAGCGAGGTTTTAATTTTTACCAGAACTGCATCTTTCCAGTGTTTTTTTAATCCTCTGTAAAACAGGGTGGTCTGTAATTTTTTAGGCCATGTTCTGTAGAAAAGGACACGAGTGATTTCTGTTAACGTTACCCAGTACAACACGAGAACATTCTTTAGGTATGGTATGTTAAACCCAGAAATCTTCCAGTGGAAACTTACACTGGCCAGCAATCTTGTGACTAGAAGAAGCACAATTTGTTTTGGAATTTAGGAATATGATCAGTCAAATTTTTCATAAAAGCATCTTATAAACTGACTTTTTTTTTTTCTTATTTTATATGCTTTTTATGCCCAATGAACTTAGTTGTTGCTAAGTTGTCCAAGTAGACAGGTATTTGCAAGCCTCCTGAGGCTTGTTCAATAAAACAGTGAATTCCTGCAACAGGAAAGATCACTTCAAAGATCTTGCACTACTGAAATATGAGAACTGACTAATTTAAGCTTCCCATCGTAATGTCCCACTTGTTAACAGAGGAACTTTTACTTTTCTTTTTCATTCAAAAAATAACTAAAATATCATGACAAGTGAAATGGGAATAATTTTTTTTTTCTTTACAGAAACCCAATAAAATTACACTGATAAACCTCATAGCAAATCTTCATTACAAATGGCTTAATTTTTTGCTGTTCTTTTTGAGCAAAATACTCTGCTAGCTGTTTGAGTCTAGTAATGAATACTACTTCCTTCTAATAAGATTTCTTTACCCTTCAAAAGGGAAGGGCTCACGTGCCCTTTTTTGTTTGAGGGCAGATCTAGTAGTATGTGCTGATTATATATACTAAGCAAAACCTTACATAGAGTTACAACACTAAATCTCTTTAAATTATAAAAATTGTAGAGTATTGAATAGTATTTCACCAGTTCTAAACACATGCTTCCCGTTGAATTCGATACTATAGTCCTAAGGAAATGTCTGGCAGCAGCAATCACTAATATCAAAGCACCTTCTGCTTTGGCTTGCATTTTCTTATACGGATTTCTCTATTGCACCGAAGATAAAAGTTAGACAAGATAGATGCTTACAGTCTATGTGGATGATTAGACCTTTGTAAAAGTGAGGAGGAAAAGAGGAAAGTCTTATTGTAAACACTAGTACAGAAGAGCTCCAGTAGTCAGAGCATTTGTCACTGAAAAGCAACAAGAAGATTAATTAGGGGATGAGAAGGCGCATGATGAAAGTGTGTGCCTCCATGTGATGCGGAGCAACTCTCCCCTTGGTTCGGGAAGCTCAGAGATGAGAGAGTTTTCTTCCTTTCTGTTCTAGGCCCCTTTAATTAAAATTCCTACAAAAGATAAAGGTTTAGGATTTTGATCTGGGGTTTTGGTGTGTCTGCTGCTAGAAAGAAATAAGCTCATCTGGTATCCACCCATATTTCTGAGAATCTCCCCGTTTTCCCTTTCTTTTTCTCCACACATACTTTTTCAAGCAGCTTTATGCATCCATCATGCAGGAGAGAGGCTCCATATGTATCTACTATCGCTTCCCTCATGCTTCCAGTGCTTTTTCTCGAGTAGTCTCATCTTGATTACTGTGCTACTGGTCAGAGTAGGCAAAGAGAACCAACATATGAAAATAGTTACCCTCTCTGAGGAATGTTATAGTTCACTACTCTTAACTGTGCCTTATAGCTTCCCTAAAATTAAAATACAATGTACTGGTTCTCACTTGGCAAGAAATATGGGAAGCTATGAAAATAATCTTTCATTTGTACTTAGCTGGACACAGCCGTTCTAAAAACACCCAAGCAGATCAATAGTGTCTTTGCTATACTTTTGTTTTCTAACCTAAACCAAAGGAATAATGGTGAGCTGTTATTTCAGCAGTATTCCCTAGCCAAAATGCAGGGGTTACGTCAATACCGACATAGAGATATCTAGTCATTTAGGGAAAGATTGATTTGTTTTCTTGTGAGTATATAAGTCATACTGCATTATGACTTTTGAATCGTCTAGGATTTCACAAAGCATGTTAATATCTTACAACTATGATAGTTACTTAAATGCCCATGGTATAATAAAACAGACAGCTCTTAATTTTCTTTCCTTTTCTAAGAATAGCTTTTCAAAAACAACGATGAAGAAAAGGCTTGCATCTTTGCACAACCGAAACAAAGCTGCAAATCTAATGCAGATCTTTCTCTGAAAACCCACTATCTCCTACACCTTTGGAGGCAGGAGAATGCCAGGCAAACTCCAGGAAACTCCTGCAGTTCCACTTTCCATTCTGCCCCAGCACGCAGCGCTGTTACCTGTCTGCCAGTGCTTACAAGACACGTCAGGAGTTGTGATGTTTAATTACCTTTTTTACACATACACAGTTCACAGTTCTAGTGGTGATGAGAAACCACAAATTGGACATACCCTACTGTGCATGAAGGTAATATGCTAGGGGTTCTTGCCTCTTCCTTCTCTCCCTAAACGAGTAGCTGACAGGTTTGATGGCAGACTATTAAAAGAAGGTTATGATGATAAAGTATTTTAAGCCAGCAACAACAAAGTAGATGGGAGTCCGCAACCTAGATGTAGTTGTTGCAAGCATCTAAACTAATTACCTGTTCCAGCCTCGGGCTCAAGCAGAAAGAAGGGAGGTTGGTAAAGCATAAGAGCTATTTGCAAACATTTTAAAGTACTGTGGTGCCGGTCCTGAATTTGAATGGAAAGCTGTAAGAGAACTATGTGAGAGCTTTAACCTACTGGGTATGACAAGCAGGAGAGGAGCTGCTCTTTACCTGCTAAACTAGTATCTAACCTAAGCTAGCAACACCAGCAAAAGGCTTAGTCCCTCTCATTGCAACTTTCTAGCCATTTAACATCTACCTCAAGGAGCCCTGCCTTTTGCTCCTAGTAACGTTCACGCACCAAACGAGATCTGGTTGGAAGTGAACATGATCGCCAAAAAAAAAGCAGGTTTTAATGTGCATCAGCTGCCCGATTCAGTTCCCTAAGCCGAGACAGAAGTCTTATGCACTAAAAAAAGGGACTGTGGGCAGCAGCCTAACGCAGAAATGAGTTTTGGGAGCAAAGAGAGGAGGAACCCCTCCTGTTGGCAGAGCGTCTACCTATGCCTGCTAAAAGTTACCACAAAACTATGATCTTGTGCTTAAAAAAGCATGATTAGGGGGTATTCCCGCTCCTGACGCTAATCCTGAGTCCTTCTTTACAGCCACGTGTTGCTCTGCGATTGCCACGGTGCAGGTCTTGAGTGCTCGCGGAGAATGCCAGAGCTCCCGCGCGGGACTCGGGTTTCGAGAGTGCTTCTGACTTTCACGCGTGGACACGGTGTAGCATAAGGCAGTTTGGAAATTCAAAACCAAGCTAAATCAAGTGCGTCTTACCTTACAAGGACTTACTGAATGCTAACTGAAGTTACGATTTCAGTAAGAAGTGGGAATAAAATTGTGCTTGCAAGAGAAACATTTAATTCTCTTATTGATGCCTACAAGGTAAAGTGCACTTTCTCACTATGCTTATCTTGATAACTATATGCTGACTTAATTTTTCTTCCTTTAGGTAGTCTAATGTTTTAAAGGCTTTTTCCAGTCTGCGATTGAATATTTATTTCGGCTGATACCCCACGAACCACCTGAGCACATTTAAATGCCACCCACCACATAACAAACACTGATTTCCTGCTAGCAGATGAGAAAGCTGCAGCAGCTACGCTGTGTTATTGTACCACAGTGGCAAGCTGCCAAAATGTTCATTCACATTTGTAATTTCTGTCACTTGTGTAAAAGACTAACAATCATATGTTATTAGAATCAAATATTTTGATAAAATCTCAAATGTTTATCCAAGACAGTTGTATCATCTTCCCTGAAATTCTGTGATGAAACATTCCTCTCTTACACAAACAATAAAAAAATAAACACAAAATAAGTACCTGGTTATACATTTACTTGTAAGCTTTTTTCTATGACAGGGAAACAATTTTCTGATTACAAAAAAAAAAACCCAAAATACTCTGTGGTACTTCACGGGATTTTTGCATGGTTGGATGACTGTTCTTCTAGTTAAGTCACGTCTGTTTCACAGAAACAGAAAATAAGTGCATTAAAATAGCAAATCTTCCTTTGAGCCGAGACCGATGTAGATTTTTTTTATTAAAGTGACAACTTTCAGTTCCCTTGCAGACCTGCAACAATGCAATTGCCTAGAAAGGCTGCTATTGTTACAGCTACTATGTAGATAATGAATGAGTGCGACACAAGATACTGGTGAAGTGGAAAACAAGGGGTTGTTGGCACAGTCCCCATGTTCTCTTTACAGGACAATTAGAGACACTCTGCGTTGTCAAAACACTTTTCAAGATTTAGTCACAAGTTTGAGGTAATCTACCTATGATTACGATTAGCAAAAGGTGAACTTGATTTTCTGAAAGTGTGCAAGTATTTTAGCATAATTAGTTTAAAATAGCAAATGTTATCTATATTTATTAGAATTTCATGACAAATACAGATAACAAATTAAATGCAAATAAGTCTTCTACCTGCGTCATTTCAAAGTTTTCCTTGTCTATACAGAGGAAATTAGACAGCACCTAAGCAGATTCTGCATATAATGGGCTGCTTGTAAGAAAAGAAAGGGGTCTATGTGCTTGGGCAGTGCTCTCCTGGCTCTTGCCACACTATATCATCAGTATTTGGTGGCATATGGCGTGCATGCCAACCCATCATCTATCACTTGCACCTCTCCTTTAAAGAAGCTGAGGTGGAGTACAGTAAACAGTGTGTGTACAGTTCTGAAGCACAACTCATTTGCACAATTATGTTATTGTTATGCATGTAATTATATTAAATATTAATTGGTTTACACCTACACTAAACAAGCCTAGAAAACTTAGCCACCCCCCTCTTGTTCAAATTCTTCATTTTTTCCCTACTGTAAGGTCTATGCCTTTAACACATGCTGCTTTTATTATAAGTCTAATCCTAAGACTAAGAATAATTTGTTTTTCTAAAAGAAAGCTTTATTTATCAGTGGAAAGCTATCTAAGAACCCTACTGTATTTCTCAGGCTTCAGTCTGTGGGCGCAAGGGTGCTTTAAAGCGTGATCTTCTGTTGGCAGCAGCAGCGGATCATCTCAGTGGCAACTCGCAGGGACGTTGTTTAAGGGTGTCTCTTTGAAGCACAGCATGCGTGCTGCCACTGCACCCATTCCCTTTCTGCAGGGTAAGCTTGCCACCATATGGAAACCACATGGATTACTTAGTGGAGGTCGGGCTAACACTGATAGCGTAACTAGATTTTCTATCTCAATTGTAAGAAGTTCGATGGAAAAGAAAATACACAGTACAACTGCAGGAGAGGAAACGTGGCTCTTTGTGAACCCTCCTTTGTACTTTAATACCAGTCTGAGCCGTCCATTCAAGGCTGAGTCCTGAATGGATATTAGCTAACCATTTTTATGTTAAGGACAATCAACTCCGATTAGTGGTTTCAGTAAGTACAAATGCTGAAAAAGTCAAATGTGGATACAAACTTGGTGTTTGACTTTCCTTTTTTTTTTTTCCTACCTGCACTAAAAGGACAGATCAGACTCCAATTCTAGTGATACTGCTTAAATAACACCATTTTATTTAAGGCAGTAACACCAGATTTACAGAAGGGTGATGTAGTTCCAACTTTCTTTCTCTAGAGTGCTCAATATTTTCCACACAAACAATTTAAGAAGTTGTTTGGCACTTGGAATTCAAATATATTACTTCCAGGGGCATGACACAAGAATTACAATCACAATTAATGGCATGTCAATACTTTTTAAAGAAAAATATTGATGTCCAATGGGTAATCAGGCACTTACTAGATACTATGATCATCTTTCAATGAATGCCATCCATCTAAACTGGGCACTTGAATTACACCAAAGTTTTGGAGATGAAAGAGCAAGAAAAAATGTGCAGTAGCACTGAACTAGAACACACAGAATAGGCAAACTACTATATCTTGCAGATAAACCCTTTAGGAAATAGTCTCATGGTTGATAAAACTGGCAAAAGTCCCACTGGGTTTTCAAATGAGTTACAATGAGGGGGCAAGTGTCTTATCCTTTTTTTTGTTCATAGTTTTCCAAAATGAAAAAACAGTTAAGTTTTTTCAACTCAGTAGCCTATTTTCCTCATTATATATCAACGTGTAAAATGTAGCTGTTTTCATATATAGCATAAACATGTACAGATCTTTGGCATTCTCCAGTATGATTTCAAAGCAGTTTTGCTATCAAATTTTCACAAATAAAGAATAGCACTTGAATAGATTTATCAAAATTTACTGGTTTGATTTACAACCAGAGATGACTAGCCTTCAAAAACCCAGTTCTCTGGTCAAAGCTTTCACAAACTGGTCAGTCATTTCTGTGTGTTTTTAAGCTCTAAAGCTTTTAAGTCAGTGGCATAAAACTGTTCCTCCCCAAAAAGCAATGAACACTGCTAGTAGGTAGTACCAATAGTTAGGCCAACTAGTAGAACAAGCTCTTCCACGTACCTGTGACAGAGAATAAAAAGCACCAGCTATCCACATACTCGATGTATACTGCTCCATATGTCATTATACACAGGTGACTCAAGGCTTCGTTCACAGAGCATCACACTAGAGTCATGCAGCCCACTATTTGTATTTTTTTTTTTTTTTTAAATCACGCACAGATATGTTTCAGTGCATAGGGACTATCAGACTGCCATATAATTTTCCAAGAAACTGATGAAATACTGTGATTATCAAATTGAAACGTGAAATAGGAGATAGCGAAAGGTATGATTATAACACAGTTACATTTAGCTCCTGGTGACAGCTATCTTTACCTTTTAAAATAATGAAGATGGTGAAAAGACCTCTGAAAAGTTTACCGTTTTCATGGGTTTTTTTAGACTGAAACCTTGAATGTAAACGATTCTGATTATAAATTATTTTTTTCTGAAAACAAAAAATCACTACCACGTATTTTTCGGTTACATTTTTAAAAACTATTTTCATCTTCGTCTAAAGACATTTCATGGAAAAATATCTGAAAATATCTTTAAAGCACAGAAAGAAATGAAACATCTAGACAATTTGAAAAATTCTGTTTTTTCCCTACAGATCTTCCATCACTGAAAAAAAAAAAAATAAACCCCTTATTCCTTCCCTGAAAGATTTCTTCATTAAAAAGGAAGATTTTTGCCTTGAAGGGACAGGTAATGCTTCTCAATATTAATATGTTAATTAATTGCCAGATTATAATTTCTATGGAATCGAATTTGAATTCCATATTAATATTTAATGAATTAACTAAGATTAATTTAATTGTAATGAACACAAACACGTTTAATGATGATTGGTTGCTTATTTTTTTTTTAAAAATGCATAATAAATATTCTAATTTTCTGAGGATTGCTGTTGACAATTTTAATTTTGTTTTATTTGTATATCAACTGAAAAACGACCTTGAGGGACATTTCTCCCCTCACCTGAAAACATCATCAATTGTGGCTGCTCTTTGGAGAAGCTGCAAAATTTTCAGTATGGTTTTAAGCAGTGTCAGATTTTGTATCTCAGCTTTGTTTTAAAACTTGTCTAACTTCACCAAAATTAGTGATACTTCCCTAGGTTTGAGTTTCAATGGAAGAATCAAAACCCTTTTGTCCTGGTTTCAGCTGGGATAGAGTTAACTGTCTTCCTAGTAGCTGGTACAGTGCTATGTTTTGAGTTCAGAGCGAAGAATGTTGATAACACTGATGTTTTCAGTTGTTGCTCAGTAGTGTTTAGACTAATGTCAAGGATTTTTCAGCTTCTCATGCCCAGCCAGTGAGAAAGCTGGAGGGGCACAAGAAGTTGGCACAGGACACAGCCAGGGCACCTGACCCAAACTGGCCAACGGTGTATTCCATACCATGTGACGTCCCATCCAGTACAGAAACGGGGAAGTGGGGGGCAGGGATTTCGCCGCTCGGGGGACTGGCTGGGTGTCGGTCGGCGGGTGGTGAGCAATTGCACTGCGTATCATTTGTACATTCCAATCCTTTCATTATTGCTGTTGTCATTTTATTAGTGTTATCATTATCATTATTAGTTTCTTCTTTTCTGTTCTATTAAACCGTTCTTATCTCAACCCACGGGTTTTGCTTCTTCTCCCGATTTTCTCCCCCATCCCACTGGGTGGGGGGGAGTGAGTGAGCGGCTGCGTGGTGTTTAGTTGCTGGCTGGGGTTAAACCACGACAGTCCTTTTTGGCGCCCAACGTGGGGCACGAAGGGTTGAGATAACGACAAACCTGACCAGAGCTTGTTAAAACAAATTTGTTATAAGCATTCATTATATCGGTCTAATAGTTGCTGGTCATTATGTTGATTTATGTGTTCTTAGAGTTGTTGCTCTGGTTTTTAAAGTTCTGTTATGTATCACCTCGCTTGCTGTATGTAGTCCCTCTTCTGCTGCTTATCATCCGTGGGAGGTGGATTAAGGTTTTCGCTTTGATGTATTGTATAACACTGGTTTATGGTATGATAAAGTCGTCGGCTGTGGGATTAATCCGGTACTTGCACCCAGCATTGTCACCTTTATACTGTGGAAGCCATCTGTGGGAAACTATTAATAATTATACCATTTACCTTTCCTCCTTGGAAAACCAGTCTATGGGTGGGATACCTTTCTTCCCCTCTCCTTTCTCCCTCAGTCCAGTTACAATGGTGTTTGAGAATTTTGAAAAATTTGAATACTCTTGGGATGTTGGGACCAGCACGGTCCTAGCCCTACTGCTAGGAATTAGCATGCTTCTGAATGTGGTTCAGCTCTCATTTAAGGTTAAACAACTATTTAAGAAAATCACCCAGAGATCTGCCCCAAGGCTGGATAATTATGAGTGGCAGGGTGTGTGGGGTAGTATGGGCAAGTACCTAGAAAAGTGGGCACCTCCAGTGTTTTGGAAATTCACCCCTGAACAAGTGCAGAATCCAGAAGAACTAGTAAAATATTTGGAAAAGGTATGCTGTCACCCCGGCAGCTCCAGAGAGATACAAATTACTGCAACGTGCTGGGGCCTGGCCCATGCCTATCGAGCCCTGTTCGACACCACTCAGTACCCTCAAGGGGAAGAGAAGGTCTCTGGACCTAACAACAAAACGATGAGCACTGTGGCTATCCAAACCTCAGTGACAGGCACTGCAGCCCCTCCAGCCTCGGCAATGAGCACGGCAGCTACCCAAACCTCGGCAACGGGCACTGAGGTCCCTCCAGCCCCAGCAACGAGCACAGCAGCTACCCAAACCTTGGCAACAGACACTGCGGTTATCCAAGACCCGGCGAGCGGTACTGCAACTGAACCAGTGGACCAACCTGCACCAGTATCAGTTGCCCCCGTACAGAAAAAGAAATATACAAAAAAATCAGTTCGCTTAGCGAAGGATGAAGGCGAACCAGGGTCATCACGGGAACAGGAGGAAGAGGCAGAACCAGAGGTAATAACCCGGTCCCTATCCTTGAGTGAGCTGCGGGATATGCGAAAAGATTTTGGCCGCCGTATAGGTGAGCATATTATCACCTGGCTCCTCCGATGCTGGGACAATGGGGCTAATAGCTTGGAATTAGAAGGTAGGGAAGCCAAGCAGCTGGGATCGCTTGCCAGGGAAGGTGGCATTGACAAGGCAATTGGAAAAGGGACACAAGCCATCAGCCTCTGGAGGCGACTCCTGTCAAGTGTGAAGGAAAGGTACCCCTTTAAGGAAGATGTTATATGTCAATCAAGCAAGTGGACAACCATGGAAAAAGGTATCCAATATCTGAGGGAATTAGCTGTGCTAGAGACAATTCATCATGATCCGGACAACCCACAATTACCCAAAGATCCAGACGAAGTCCAATGCACACGACCCATGTGGCGGAAGTTTGTACGGAGCGCACCATCGTCCTATGCCAACTCACTGGCAATAATGACCTGGAAAGACGAAGAGGCACCGACAGTGGATGAAGTGGCTCGCCAACTCCGTCAATACGAAGAGAATCTCTCCTCCTCCCTACAAGCCTGCATTTCGGCTGTGGAGAAGCTGTCCGAGGATTTCCAGCAATTCAAAGAGGAGATGTCCTGTTGCCCACCTGTAAGGACCAATGTCTCAGCTATTAGGAGTGAGCGCTCCTCTGCCCAAGAGAAAGAATATAGAAGGTACACACCGCGAGGTGCCCTGTGGTTTTACTTATGTGATCATGGAGAGGACATGAGGAAATGGGATGGAAAACCTACCTCGGTCCTAAATGCACGGGTACGTGAGCTGCGAGGAAAAAACACCACAAAAGGGGATTCTACCAGGAAAAATGCCGCTCCGGTTTCCAAACAGAGTAGAAGGGCTGATCTTATTTCTGATCCTCTTGAAGGGACTTCTGAGCCAATTTTACGAGAAGTGAATACTGGATACTCTGACCAGAATTAGAGGGGCCCTGCCTCCAGCCAGGTGGAGGAAAGGGATAACCGGGTCTATTGGACTGTGTGGATTCGATGGCCTGGCACGTTAGACCCACAGGAGTATAAGGCTCTAGTAGACACCGGCGCACAGTGTACTTTAATGCCATCAAGTTATGAAGGGGCAGAACCCATTTCTATTTCTGGTGTGACAGGGGGATCCCAAGAGTTAACTGTATTGGAAGCTGAAGTAAGCCTAACTGGGAATGAATGGCAGAAACACCCCATTGTGACTGGTCCAGAGGCTCCGTGCATCCTTGGCATAGACTATCTCAGGAGAGGGTATTTTAAGGACCCAAAGGGGTATCGATGGGCTTTTGGTATAGCTGCCTTGGAGACGGAGGGCACGGAACAGCTGTCTACCCTGCCTGGTCTCTCTCAAGACCCTTCGATTGTGGGGTTGCTGAGGGTTGAAGAACAACAAGTACCAATTGCTACCACGACGGTGCACCGGCGGCAATATCGCACCAACCGAGACTCTCTGATTCCCATCCACAAGTTGATTCGCCAACTGGAGAGCCAAGGAGTGATCAGCAAAACTCGCTCACCTTTTAATAGTCCCATATGGCCCGTGCGAAAGTCTAATGGGGAGTGGAGACTAACAGTTGACTATCGCGGCCTGAATGAAGTTACGCCACCGCTGAGTGCTGCCGTTCCAGATATGCTAGAACTTCAATACGAACTAGAGTCAAAGGCAGCCAAGTGGTATGCTACAATTGACATTGCTAATGCGTTTTTCTCAATCCCTCTGGCAGCAGAGTGTCGTCCACAATTTGCCTTTACTTGGAGGGGTGTCCAGTACACTTGGAATCGACTGCCCCAGGGGTGGAAACACAGCCCCACCATTTGCCATGGACTAATCCAGACTGCACTGGAAAAAGGTGAAGCTCCGGAACACCTGCAATACATTGATGACATCATCGTATGGGGCAACACGGCAGAAGAAGTCTTTGAGAAAGGGAAGAAAATAATCCAAATCCTTCTGAAAGCCGGTTTTGCCATAAAAGAAGGTAAGGTCAAGGGACCTGCACGGGAGATCCAGTTTTTAGGAATAAAATGGCAAGATGGGCGTCGTCAGATCCCAATGGATGTGATTAACAAAATAGCAGCTATGTCTCCACCAACTAATAAAAAGGAAACACAGGCCTTCTTAGGTGTCGTGGGGTTTTGGAGAATGCATATTCCAAATTACAGTCTGATTGTAAGCCCTCTCTATCAAGTGACCCGAAAGAAGAATGATTTTCAATGGGGCCCTGAGCAACAACAAGCCTTTGAACAAATTAAACGGGAGATTGTTCACGCAGTAGCCCTTGGACCAGTCCGGACAGGACAAGATGTTAAAAATGTGCTCTATACTGCAGCTGGGGAGAATGGCCCTACCTGGAGCCTCTGGCAGAAAGCACCTGGGGAGACCCGAGGCCGACCCCTGGGGTTTTGGAGTCGGGGATACAGAGGATCCGAGGCTCGCTATACTCCAACTGAAAAGGAGATATTGGCAGCATATGAAGGAGTTCAAGCTGCCTCAGAAGTTGTTGGTACTGAAACACAGCTCCTCTTAGCACCCCGACTGCCAGTGCTGGGCTGGATGTTCAAAGGGAGGGTCTCCTCTACACATCACGCGACTGATGCCACGTGGAGTAAGTGGATTGCACTGATCACACAACGGGCTCGCATAGGAAACCCCAGTCGCCCAGGAATTTTGGAAGTGATCACGGACTGGCCAGAAGGCAAAGATTTTGGAATGTCGCCAGAGGAGGAGGTGGCACGTGCTGAAGAGGCCCCGCTGTATAATAAACTGCCAGAAAATGAGAGGCAATATGCCCTGTTCACTGACGGATCCTGTCGCATCGTGGGAAAGCATCGGAGGTGGAAAGCTGCCGTATGGAGTCCTACACGACAAGTTGCAGAAACTGCTGAAGGAGAAGGTGAATCGAGTCAGTTTGCAGAGGTGAAAGCCATCCAGCTAGCATTAGATATTGCTGAAAGAGAAAAGTGGCCAGTGCTCTATCTCTATACTGACTCATGGATGGTGGCAAATGCCCTGTGGGGCTGGCTACAGCAATGGAAGCAGAGCAACTGGCAGCGCAGAGGTAAACCCATCTGGGCTGCCGCACTGTGGCAAGATATTGCATCCCGGCTAGAGAATCTGGTTGTAAAAGTACGTCACGTAGATGCTCACATACCCAAGAGTCGGGCCACTGAAGAACATCAAAACAACCAACAGGTGGATCAGGCTGCCAAGATTGAAGTGGCTCAGGTGGACCTGGACTGGCAACATAAGGGTGAGCTATTTATGGCTCGGTGGGCCCATGATGCTTCAGGCCATCAGGGAAGAGATGCAACATATAGATGGGCTCGTGACCGAGGGGTGGACTTGACCATGGACACTATTGCACAGGTTATCCATGAATGTGAAACATGTGCTGCAATTAAGCAAGCCAAGCGGTTAAAGCCCCTGTGGTATGGAGGGCGATGGCTGAAATATAAATATGGAGAAGCCTGGCAGATTGACTATATCACACTCCCACAAACTCGCCAAGGCAAGCGCTATGTGCTCACGATGGTGGAAGCAACCACTGGATGGCTGGAAACATATTCTGTGCCCCATGCCACCGCCCGGAACACTATCCTGGGCCTAGAAAAGCAAGTCTTGTGGCGACATGGCACCCCAGAACGAATTGAGTCAGACAACGGGACTCATTTCCGAAACAACCTCATAGACACCTGGGCCAAAGAGCATGGCATTGAGTGGGTGTATCATATCCCCTATCATGCACCAGCCTCTGGGAAAATTGAGCGATACAATGGACTGTTAAAGACTACATTGAGAGCAATGGGGGGTGGAACTTTCAAACATTGGGATACACATTTAGCAAAAGCCACCTGGTTAGTCAACACCAGAGGATCTGCCAATCGGGGTGGCCCTGCCCAGTCGGAATTTTTACATACTGTAGAAGGGGATAAAGTCCCTGTAGTGCACATAAAAAATATGTTAGGGAAGACAGTCTGGGTTACTCCTGCCTCAGGCAAAGGTAAACCCATTCGTGGGATTGCTTTTGCTCAAGGGCCTGGGTGCACTTGGTGGGTGATGCGAAAAGATGGGGAAGTCCGATGTGTGCCTCAAGGGGATTTAATTTTAGGTGAGAACAGCCAGAATTAAACTGTATATTAGTTGCTATATAACCCTGCTACTGTATATTATCCTTACTATAATTATGTGCTATATCCATAGTACTATAGTAAGAATCACTTAGATCAAGCAAGAAAAGAACTGTGATAAAACTGAGCAAAGCGCAGTAGTGATGGAACCAGAACTGACTCCAGCATGCAACAATCCAACGGTGCACACCATCCTCCTGCTGCGCCAAATGTCACCTGCTTGTCACACTGCACTGAAGCCCAATTCTGCTCTACCGACTGAGAGGACTTTGCACCATCCCTCCTGCCCAGAAAGACTGGTATGACAGATGGAGCCCAGAGTCGGAAACTAAATGAACTCAATGAACATTTTATGAACATGACCCATGAACTAAAGGAATGATATCTCTGTGTGTGTATACATATATATATATATCATTGCTCATATGTCTTAAAGGGATGGAAAAGTGATGATTGATCAGGATGTAACTAAAGGTATGGGAACTGTGCATGACGTCAATGGTATAGAATAAGGGGTGGATACTGTCCTGGTTTCAGCTGGGATAGAGTTAACTGTCTTCCTAGTAGCTGGTACAGTGCTATGTTTTGAGTTCAGAGCGAAGAATGTTGATAACACTGATGTTTTCAGTTGTTGCTCAGTAGTGTTTAGACTAATGTCAAGGATTTTTCAGCTTCTCATGCCCAGCCAGTGAGAAAGCTGGAGGGGCACAAGAAGTTGGCACAGGACACAGCCAGGGCACCTGACCCAAACTGGCCAACGGTGTATTCCATACCATGTGACGTCCCATCCAGTACAGAAACGGGGAAGTGGGGGGCAGGGATTTCGCCGCTCGGGGGACTGGCTGGGTGTCGGTCGGCGGGTGGTGAGCAATTGCACTGCGTATCATTTGTACATTCCAATCCTTTCATTATTGCTGTTGTCATTTTATTAGTGTTATCATTATCATTATTAGTTTCTTCTTTTCTGTTCTATTAAACCGTTCTTATCTCAACCCACGGGTTTTGCTTCTTCTCCCGATTTTCTCCCCCATCCCACTGGGTGGGGGGGAGTGAGTGAGCGGCTGCGTGGTGTTTAGTTGCTGGCTGGGGTTAAACCACGACACCTTTCCTGTTGAAAAGAAATAAACAAGAATTCTCTTTCTCTTGGCGGGGGGGGGGGCATAGTTATGCTAACAAAAACAAAAACAAGCTGGGAAATAATTTCAGAAAATAAATTTGAAAATTAAATAAAATCTTGTCGGGTCACAATGCTGAGAGCGGACCTGTAACTCTTTTCCATGCAACTTGCCTTCTTTACACATTTTGCTAGTATGTTTTTATACCCGGATGTCAGTAAAATCTGCAGCACTGGGAACCACTATATGCTTTTTCACGTTGCGTCACTGATGCTCAGAGCAACTCTAGTCCATTCAATGATTTAAATACAGCAGAAAGAAAAGGAAGAAAACTGAACTGAATTAAAGAGATCAAAACCACACTTTAAGTGGGCTGGCGTAAAAGAGCCCTCTTCTAGCACAAGCAGTGAGATGTAGGGACCAAATCTCACTAGGAATCTTCCGACGTTACTGAATCGGTACATGCATAATCTCACTGAGAGAAGGGCTTACTCCTTTTAGAGAGGACTGCAGGATCTATCTTCAGTCCTCAAAAAATCAGGTAGGAAAAGACTGTCAGTGCCCACATCCCATCATTACCGCGCTGCTGGTAATCTCTTTGGTGGCCCCATGGAGTTGCCTATCATTGTTCATTTGATCCCACTGAAGGCTGCAAAAGAAAATAAAGCTACACACTTCCTGGGTTTATGATCTCCACCTTTTCTTCAAAAAAGCAGAAAAGAATGGTTCCCTGGAGAGAATGCACTATTTGGGGGAGGAAGGAGGGAAGAGAATATCATAGCTATAGTCTTTACTACTGCTATTAAACCAACTCACAAGAGTCTGAAAGGCAGACCCATAAGTATGCCATAGCTCCTCTAGAGCAATTTATAACAGGAAGCAACTGCCAATATACACAAAGATATTCCTGGCTGTGTTATGAATGATGCTTTTGTAAAGCAGCATATTTATTCAATATATTCAGTAGGATCAGCACTGCGTAACAGCATAGCATTTAGTAATGACTATGGAGATTAGTAATAAACTATTCATTCATGCAATTATTTGCTACCAGAGAAATCAGTTAGTGATAACTGAATGTGAACTGACCGCTTCTAAAGGTGAAAAAGTTTGAATACAAACTCTAAAAAGGTTGGTTGAATACTCTGACATAAGCAAGATATCCTTTCAAAAAGGCACTAAAAATATTCTGCTTTCTTGGCCTAATCTTTACTTATCATAACTTCACTAAGGAAAAAAAATGTTATGAATCATTACTTATTGATTACCTTAAGTGCACTTCTTAGAGTGCGATAGCATAGCGTGGTCATATCTGTTCACAAAAAGTAGTGTAAGCAGATGCCTACCTCAAAACCTATCTTTATTATTTATGCAATTAAGTGTGCGGCTCCATAAAGCTCTGTGCGTATGAGCAGTAATATTATACCATCCTGACGTGGGTTTCACTGCTGTATAAATGAAGCCCATATTAAATTTACAAAGGTTACAAAACCATTAGCACTGATGGCTTTTAAAGAGTAAACGGTCACCATGACTCATACTTTGTTCATTTGTGCCATTTGGAAATTAAGTATTCTTAATTGCTGTAATGCACCACAAGTTCCAATGCTTCTCAGCGACGGAGGCACGTTAATTCCCCTGTAATTTGAGTAAAGTATTCTAATTGATTAATTGAGTTTTCTTGTAAGATTGCACAGGAGTTTTAGGTGCAAGAAGGTTATCCTTGTTCTATGTAACATAAAAATGCTTGAACCTGCAATATAAAGTAATGTTATCGGTGCTGGGTGAAAGTACACAGCAATACAGTCTAAGTGAGATGACCATTTTTGCTGGCAACAAGTGGCTTGTACTTTACATCAAACATGCGCTATGGGAAGTGAGAGGAGATAAAAGCTTTTTTTTAATACCATTTAACATTTGATGTCAACCTTGTTCCTTGTGCTGCCTATCATTTATACGATCAATTTTTGTTTTGTTTTTGTTTTACTTGGTGTAATACTTCTCACTGCATAAAAACAAGGAGCAGGAAAATCCTGACATAAACAAACAAAAAAATGTTAAGGAGATTCATCAGTATTAGGTAGACTTCAAAAATGGGAAAAGAAAGAGTGAGAAAGAAAGGAAGGGAGAGAGGAAAAAAGCCTGCAATTGAAAAAAAAAAAACCCTAGAGTTTATTTTTTGCTTAAAAAAATGTACTCCTTAACAATCAAGTTAGCAAAGTAAAATACTGGCAAATCCACACTGTCACCATTTGATTTAACTGGCCCAAACCCAAGCTAGCTACAGGATCACCCCTGAAGTTCCCTTGTTATTTTGGAGAGCTGCTTAAGCTAATTGTACTCCAAGCTTTAGAAAATAGAAGCTAACATACACACATGGAGTCTGGAAATTATTTCACACATCAAAATAAACCAAACTGAATATTTAGTGATTTTGATAGGATTTCTCTTACTAGTTTTTGTCATTCTTTTTAGAAAAAAGGTGAATCCTTATTGGATTTTGAGGTAAGGAACGTTAATATTTCCAGTATGTCACAGGCCATTATAAACTTTCCATTAGATAAAAGGTAAAAGTTCATGTGAAAATATTAAGCTTTCAAAGACATGACCATCAGTAAAATAGCTACATATTCTGTCTGTGTTTTAGCTGAAATGCGACTTCAAATGTAAATAAAAATTTGCTTTGACAGCATTTGCTGCCTTTTCTCACAACCAAGAAAATGCTCCAGTATCTGCAGCTCCCCCTGGAACAACAGATATGTTGTTCCACAAATCTCATCTATCTTAGGCAAATTTCAGAGGTCTAGAATGATCTCAGGGAACACCTTTTCCCCACCCTCCCTCTTCTGTCCTTGCTTTCCTCTCCTAAGGCTTTGATTCCCTCAGAACCGTGCTGAAAACACTTTCTTTAAATGGCATATTATCCCTCTTTTAGAGTAGAGATGTTGATTTGTTGCTTTCCCCGAGCTTTTGAAGGCACTAAGGTTGCAGAGCACTGGGTGAAATACTTAGTTTACCCATTCTGCTGAACCGGGCCCCAAAATTAGGCTTAATCACAGAGTGGAAGAAGGACGAACCTTTTCCCTTTTCTACCTTCTCGCAAGCCTGGGTCTGTGAGGAGCTGCTCGTTCCCCTCCCTTTGCTATTTCAGCCAGGGAGGTGGTGGAGACATCTGCAGAGGTCTCCCTACTCACTCATTCTGTATGAACAATTGTGCTTTAAAACTACTCAAAGCGGTATTATAAAATGACAGGACTGCCTGCCAAGACCAACATTTGCTTGGTAAGGCATTTATCTGATTCTTCACTCTGTATTTTTAAAGCACTGGCTGTTTAAAGGAGTTGGATTTTTTGGGAAGCACACAGGACACATTTCTCCATCTCAGGACAGAGTTTGAGGAGGTTTTATGCAGAATTCCAGGTTGGGCTTCTGCTGTATGGGCCTAGAAAAGCCCAGACTCGAGCTAAGAGATCATTTGAATTAAAGGTGCGCAGCTGATGCTTGCTTTGTTGCAAATGTTTAATTCTCTCTTCTTCCACCTCCTTTCCCCTGCCTCCCTTTTGTTGCTTGCTTTTTGTAGCGTTTCTGAAAAAAATACATGCTTCCCTCTCTTCACATGGAGTTTATTCCTAACAACGCCTGCCTCTGTCACACCAGCTCACAATTTGTATCACCCAATACACTAAGGGCCACAATTCATTTCAGTCATGGTTCAAAGCTATCCTGAAATAATCACAAAGTGACACTGTGAAATTACTGTAAAAAATTGTGCGGCGGTGTCATGACATTTTATAATTGAGACCTCTAGTACTCATAGCTCTATCAAAGCCCATAAGGAGGAGGGGAAAAAATTGTGTTTTGACAGACATAGCAGCTTGAGATGTGCGAGCAAGATTGTATAAAGTCAGCCATGTAGAAAGTTATCGGATGTTCCAGTTTGTGCCCCCATGAAATTGGCACAAATCATCTGGATTTGACTTCAGGAAGGTGGTTAGGAGTAACATGAGAGAGTAAACGAGGAGGTAATGGCCACTCAATGACTTAACCTATGTCACAGGGCAACTAACGTGTCAGCAAAGAATCAAATAAAGATGAATGAGCTTATCAGAGGACCATGCACTGCCTCATTGGGCCCAATTTAATTAAACAGAGAAACTGTTCATATAGAAAGATTAATAGAGCAACCACATACAGTAAGTGCTATAGAAGTAAATCAGAGCAACACGCAAACACTGTTACAGGCAGCCGCTATGTAATGTTTTCTCTCATAACACTGATGAAAATCATGAGATGACCAGAATCATTTGACCAGCCGTACACATCTGGTCAGTAAAGGTCTGAGCTTATGTGTGATTTACAAGAGCTGAAGATGCTGCATGTACGAACCAGCTATGTGGTGATAAACGGAAATTTTCCTAGTCAGTCTACTCTAGAGCTTTCTCTGAGTGTGTGAAACAAGTTGCCCTGTTTAGGGAAGGACTCAAGCACGTCTCCCAAAGGAAATGTTGCTACATGAAGTCACTTCCCTTACGTCAGAATACTTCTCTGGATAAGAAAAATATTTTGCTTTGGTCATAGAGGAGCCAAAAAAGTAAGTACATTTAATTACCCAGAAAAAAAAAAAAATCTAATATAAAGACAACTTGGAACAACCAGCCTAGCAAATAATTTACTGTTAAGAAAAGTGGAGAGGAGAAGGGGGGGGGGGGGTAAAAGGAATGAGATGTAAAATAAATAAAGTTTATTTAGAAAAACAAAAAGTTAAGGTAGTAGCGTTTCACTTCTGTGTTATAAATGCCATTTCATGGTTAGGTACTTTCAGTTTGACAGTATCAGTTTTGTATTCTGGATCACCGTATTTCACTGCAAGGCAACACAGTCTAGCACCGCTCTCAACCTTTATTTGAATATCGCCAGGCCTACAGCAGCAGAGGTATTACTTGCCAGAGCTGTGGCATGTTAGCAGAGGAAGGTATGGAACACCATATAGCGTCTGTGCTGTGGCATAAATTTCTCCCTTGCAATGTGAAAGGATAGGAAGGAAAGCCCTCGCTTTGAAGAGGGACAGGCCTCTATGTATTAAAAGTGCTGGAGTACTCTCTTAGAGTATTTTATTTTTCATTCCTGGGAGGAATTACTGATTTTAAGATAGGAGCTTGGACCCTCAAAACCAAAAGGGATAAGTAAAATGTAACATTCAGGCAATTTTCCTGTGGTTTAGGCTCCAACTTTTTTTATTTTCTCCTATCGTTACATCTACCAGCCCACGCAAGAGATGCACTCTGTTATTACTGCTCTAAATAATAACAGCAGCAGCAGCAGTTTGCATGTCATTTTTTAGTTCGCACAGAAGGGGAGCGTTCAAGAGATAGCGACAAGTTTCATGAGTTTGCCCCACCACTATGACATCCTTTTCTTTGGGCTGAAGCAGTAGAAACACCATCTGCGTAAGCATACCGTTCCCAACAACCTCTGAAATTTCACTGAAGTTTTTTTTTTCCCCCCTCTTCCTAGGCATACCTGGCTCTCTTGAGTAGAAACATGTACCACAGAAAATACCACAAATAGACATCACTGAGAAGTTCCATAACAACTGCAAATCAGAAGAAACTAATGTAAGAGAAGAAAAAAAAAAGTTCAATTCTAGTGAATGACACCATACATTATATTCACATGTGCAGCAGTAATGCTACAAAGACTTCAAAGTACTGGACTTCATTTTCGGGTGGAACCTGTTACACTGAAATTTTTGGACTGTGAGGATTGCCTCACCATCACCGTTATCCCCCTTTTACCCTGTAAGGCACAGCAAGCGGTGGCCTACATCAGATGTTTCAAAAGAGGACTTGTAGCTACTCTTTTCCACCCAGAAAACCAGCACGGTGAGGCGGGCAGGGAAGGGCAAAACTCAAAGGTGTTTGGAAGCTGCGGGCCAGCCCGGCAGGCAGCAGAGGAAAGTTGTTGTGGGTATGTACCAGCCGCTCTTGTCTGCTCCTCGGCCGGAGAGAAGAAGGGGCTGGGGGAGTCTCCAGGCAGGGCACAGCGGCACCGGGGAGCGCATCCCTGCCATCACTTTGGGGACTAAGAGGACCCCCGCCTTGCCTTCCGTAGGAAGCACAGAAGCAGGGTAGGAAACGCCTCCAGAGCGTTCGCCTTTTAAAAGCGTACCTCACGTCTCTTCTGCACATCCACAAGAAGTTAGCGCTTCTCTCCCCTCTCTGTGGCTCTTCTTGTCTTTTGGTTTAAGAAAGAGACTCATCTCCTATGTCATCTTTAATGGCACATCAGCATGTGCATGAATAAATTGAGTTCAGACAAATAGGAATATTTTTAGCTGGGATTGTTCCCTCAAGAAACACGTTTGAGCCAGATTTTTGGCTGCCTGCAATTTTGCCCTACTGTTTAAATGGCACGATGCCCGCTCGCAGGCTGGTCAGAGCTTAGGGCATAATTGTCAAACCAACAGTGGTTTAGATGTGCAGTTCCACTACAGTGGAAATTATATTTCCCCTGATATGGAAATCCTTCCTTTTTGCATCATTGAACAGTGCAAGCACCAGTTTCTTTCAGCGCAACAGAGGTGTCATATTTATAAGATAAATTTAACAAAAAAAAGAAATTTAAAATAGAGAAAGAAAAAAAATCCTGAAGAAACTACTACTTGATGCAAATAATGTAGGCTGTTTAACAAGAAGTCCCTGAGCACCTATGAAATTGCTGGCAATTTATATAAGAGGAAGAGTCTAAAAGGCATTAGTCATTAGTGACGAGTGAAAAAGAAATGGGGGGAGGAGAAGCAGTTATATACAACTCTCTTCCGCTCAATGCTGAGGTGTGGTGTTAAGAAAATGAGCACACGATGTATTTTGCAAGACTTTCTTTACTTCTATCAAACACACCAATTATGTGACTGCAAGATTACAAGAAAATAAAACTTTCCTCTCAGCTGCTGCCTGTTCTTGATATGAAACAAAACCAACGCAATGATTCTTTTGGCTGCTGTGGACAGAAATCTGGCAATTTGGTACAATCATACCAGTACAGACAGCGGACTTGCAGGTTTTCCTTTAAGAGACTGTAGTTAGCATGGTGGTATCAGTACATCTGCGAGAATCTGTTTCCCCTCTGCGTGCATGACTCTCTGTTCCTCCAGTGAATGCTCCATTTAGTCATTAGTGCTTTGTCAGTTTGGGACACCTTCCATAAATAGGCACAGCGGGAGCATTCATTTCATTTTCCGTGGTGAGCCACGGGACAGAGAGAGATGCGAGATGAAATGCCTCATAACCGAGCGCTGATATCATCATTTCATCTCCCTAGAACTCGACTCATGCAAGTCTTCTGGAAACAACAACAAGAACTTCAAAAATTGGACCTTTAACTCATAAAATTCCCCCCAAAGACCCATCCCACATGCACAGGCATGCGCCTCCGTGACGCTCACCTTTTCTTTCACAGTCGGCGACGACTGGAAAATCATCGGTGGCTACATGAGCGCCACGTATAAAGATGTGCATCTCATGAATTTTATTTTCTGCACTTCATTTTACTATTGGCTTTATAAAGGCGTAGGTGAGAGAGTGCACATATAATTATCGTTCTGTTCACGTGCAGTTAGCTGCAATGCCTTAGTTCTCCATGTTGCTGGAAGTGCCCCCGGCATGGACTGTGTAAGGAAGGAAACGTGGCGTGTTCTCCTTCCCTGATGACTGAGCCTCAAGGCAAACTGTCCACATCACCACATGCGACACCAGGAATTCAAGGCCATGATGGTGGCTTTCTTCTTCGTTCTTGATGTGCCTGACCAAGAACTTGTTCCTGAATAAAAGCATATTTATTCTGAAATGAACTAATATATGCTTTAGAGCAGGATTCAGCCACTTCTCCTCCCTTTCTCCTCTCTTCGTGAGAAACGTCTGAATTCATTGAGAATCAGATTTTGCCATAATACAAAAAGAGAAATAAAGTTGTTGCGTTTTTTTCCTGTTTGTCAAAGAAAACACTTTGTTCTGCCTGAAAATATAAGTTCTTTTTTGGGGGACACATAGGAAAGGCAAAAAAAATGGAGGGTTAGATCCTAAGAGGATGAGACAAAGTATGGCTTGTGGGACAGGGTCAACAGGAGAGCTTCCTCGTTTTCTTTCATTGGATGCTTAGTGGGAGCGCTAACCCAGGATGTGGAAAGTCACGTTCAATTATTTCCCGTTAAGGGGACTTCTTCCCACGATAGTTACGTGATGAAGATGTGATGAGTAATGTGAGAAGAGACGCTTTCATTCTCCCTATGGTAGCTACTCTGTTTTGCATAAATTTAAGTAGGGTCTGGAACAAAAGTTTTTCCATCGCTTCTCAGAAGTGTGTCCTCACACTGTTGCCCAACATTTTTCTGGAAAATCTATTATGAATCAAAAAGTGCTCCACCAGTAACGTGCTCATGACGGGTCCCTGGTTGGGAGTGACTGCATTAGCCCAAGTAGAGGATTTTCCCAGGAGAGGCCCTCTCAGTTCTTTCTATTGGGAATGTTCCAGTTTGCATGAAATACCACAAGTAAGAATAACACTTTAGCGTATGGGATATAACACTTCCCTGAGTGTTAAAGAGGGATGCTCTAAGGGGACGGTTTAAGAAGAGGGAGAAGTGCTGCAATATGGGTAGTTACCTTAATCAGTGGGCAGGTGAGTTAAACAAGGAAACAAGGATAAGTCTTCTGTCAGTGTGGTGAGGCCAGTAATGCCCTCTTCTTTGAAAAACCCTTTCCAGCTCTAGCTACTTGGTGAATTTGACTCAAATTGACAGGTAGTTTTGCAATGACAAACCCATCTTTTTCAGTACAGAAATTATTTGTTTTAAAAGATGTTTTTGCAATGGGCTAACCCGAATCTGCCCTTAATTAAATGCAGATTTCAGTGATATATAGGTATGGACTGATCTTTAATAGCTTCTTATATTCCCATCGGGTGACTGAAGGATTCCTTTCACGATTGGGAGCGTCAGAGAGGACCTGACTGTTTGACAGCATGGTCCCAGTGATACGTTTCAAATTGGAAACAGCAGGGTGCTGTGCCCAAATGATCAGTCCTGCTGAAGGCAGGATTTCTGAGATTAGGTGCAGTGCCCTGCTAATACGGCAATGTTGTTTTTAAAATCTGCACTAAGACCTACCATACTACATGCCCCCCCAAATGGCAAAGGGCTGTCTGAATACCAGGGCCACCAGTGCTATCTTGGAGATCTCTGCACA
Organism: Harpia harpyja; assembly: GCF_026419915.1. Taxonomy (NCBI): domain Eukaryota; kingdom Metazoa; phylum Chordata; class Aves; order Accipitriformes; family Accipitridae; genus Harpia; species Harpia harpyja. Next base: position 4,383,332 of record NC_068940.1, read on the forward strand.
GGGTTCATTCCACCCCACAGATATACCCATAGGCAGCCAGGTTTCCATTTCCTTTGCATAGGGTTTAGGTTGTCTTAAATGCCTATGCAGTTACTTACAAGAAGTTTCTTCCCTTCCTAAATTTGCATATCATATTACTCCCAGCAAAATTAAAGGGAACAGCTTAAGAAGATAGATTTATTTTTGGGTAGGGGTCAATGAAGTAACATAATTATTTTCTGTCTGCAGTGAAACTATATACATTTCAACAGTCCCAATTTATATTCTGTTCCAGAATATATGTAAAACAAATTCCAGTGACAGAATTTAAATTAACACATGCTTTATACACAATGGAGGAAACATCCCTTCTCCATGCGTTGAAATCAAATGTGATTTTGTATAGACAACCCTGATATATGTTTGCAAACATCCCCTAAAATGTCATTACACTGTGGAAGGATTAAAAACATTGAATCATGTGGTGACCTTTCAGTAGAACAGAGAGTTTAACCCTCAAGCAAAATTTACTGTTGAGAGTTCACTGTCTCTTAATTTAGTGCACTTCTTACTATCAAGCAGAATGCAGAATTACATTTTTGCCTTTTATTACCACCAAATTAATTATGTTAGAGTCACTGTTTGGGTAAAAGTAGCATATTCTGAATCATGTTGGGTCTATTTTGAGTCTCTGCTGGCTAGTGCATCTCATTACACATCAAGCTATATAACACTCAGCATACTTGGCTCCTAAAATATGGCAGCGGTTTGCCTACCGTAAAGCCGTAGCCGAGGAAGACATCCTACCGAACACATGAAAGTCGTGGTATGATATGATATATATGCATATCATATTCTTACTCATACATTAACGATGATTAACCCTACGCTTTTGTGGGACTCACAGCGTGAAGTCAGCTTTCAGATAAAATGAGCAATAGATCCTGTTCCAAGGAATCGGTTACTTTTTTCCCTTTGTTTGCTTTTAATTTCTGCATGGTTACCTAGCATACAGCTAAACAGGAACAGAAACAAACTCAAATTAAAAAAATGATAGAAAGGCCGGAAGGAGCAAGGAAAAGAGAAAAAGGAAAAAGCAAACCTCCTAAACAATGCCTCTTTCCGTGACAGCAACTCTCTCTTAACAGCCTCAAGTGTTTAACATATTGAAACAGTACATCTTCCTTCAATGAACTTTAATAACTCTGCCAGGTAAGAAGCTATGCTCCATACTTCTTCATGTTGTCTTTTCCTTTCAACATATCTATACTGATCTCCTCATCTGGTCAACTTTACAGCTCCGGTGTTTGGAGACCAGTGAGCACAGTTATTACCATCATCAATAACCTGTCCCACTTTCTCCTCTTCATTTCTCAACCCTTCTCTTTCCCCTTCAAAATCTAATAATAGCTCCTTGCCATGATAGCTGATCAATACAAGAGGGCACCTGTTCACTTTACTCAACACACCATGCTAAAGTAACATGACAAAGGAACAAATATGATTCTGCCTGAATTGTGTCAAGTAACAAGAAAACTATCCAGGAAGTTTCCCTTCGGGGCAAATTTCATGAAACGCTACAGATAACCAATTTTTAGACATAGAACTAATCTCTTTCATCTCACTTTCTCTTTTGCTTCAGGTATGATAGCTGGAAACATTAATACAGACAAACTTCAGCTGGTTGTTGCAGCACCAGAGCTGCAGCAGCCTGCGAGTCAGCCTACCGTGTTAGCACCTAAATCACCATAATGAATGAAATGAGGGAAATGTAGTGTTCACCCCCACGCAGAGTGGAGCCATTAATATGCACACAGAGATTAGCTTTAGAGGGTTTATAAAACCACAAGGAGCAAAATATTCGCGTGTCCTCTTTGACTAGCTTTTTGCTTTTTTTTTTTTTTAAAGGAACGTTAATTTGTGTTTTAAAGACCCCGTCCATACTGAACAACATTAATCCTCCTTTTTCCACAAATACGTATTAATGCATTATCAGCTATTCATTGACACTTGCAGGCAAAATATTTTGTTGTATATAGTTCACATCAAATGCATATTTGAAGTGTATGCTCACAGACATAAACACTTCGTAAAAAATGCAGTGTTGCACATTAAGCCCTCTACTAAGTCAGTGAAAATATTTGATAATAAAATATCACTAGTCAGGTAAATCAGAACTGCTGAATCACTGTCCAGACAGGAGAATGACAGAGCCCTACAGGAAGTAAGAGACACTGAGTGAAAGAACTCATTTCAGTTCTCTGATTGCTGTCAATGATTTGCCCGGTTAAACTTTTATGACATAAGACTCAGAAGTTGACCTAAAATTTTCATATTAGAGAACATTAAGTACTAAACTACCTACTTCATTTCCATCCCCCGAAATAAATCATTCTAATTAATTAAGGTTTTGCAGCCTTCTCTGTGCAAAGGACCTATGCCTCTGCCAAACAATCCAGGCTTTTTCTGCATAACTATACTAGTACATCTCAAAACAACAGTAAAAGGCAATACGAATAAAAGCCATATTACATTATCAGATTTAACTTAATTCTTCTTTTCCCATCCCAATTTCATGTTATAGAAATGAAAAAATTTGGAATTTTTCTTTTTGTATACTGACTGCACAATCAATTCTAAACCAAAGGGATATTTCATTTTCTGTGCAAAAATAAACCAACGCTGTAAGAATTTAAATTAACAGTATGCTTTGTAAAACACTAGCAGTTGGCTAAGCACAGACTGACTTTTTAAATGCATAGCCTGACACAACTGAACAGAAGCTAGCCTTACATTATTTCAGCACCTATTCCCGGTATAACAACTGAAACTTCAGGACACTGTTAAATTTCATTTTCCATTTTTAATTCCGATCACTGTTTTCCTGTCACATTTATACTACTGAAATGATAGCAAAAAGATAACTTAAGAGGTTGGCTGGTATTTGAGGAAGTATGTCATGTGGTTTTAGAGAAGTGTTTTATCTTTTTGATACAGATGCTAAGAATTTTCAGTAATTAAAAAATAAACCCTGAAAAAATATTTAATATTACTACTGAATGCGTTTGATCCTTCCCCATGGTACTTTTTTGGTGTGTGGAGTCGATTAAAATTCTTCTATTTTACTAATGATAATGCATCACTTTCTTCTTGATTTACTGTAACATAACATTTTCAGGTTCAGATAAATGCTAGGGCAGCTGTCAGGCTGTGAAAGTTCAGAGAGTATGTTGCTGTTCTGTGACTAAATATTTCAATGCCTAGTGTTTTCCTACTAATACCTAATCATTTCTGGTATTTTTTATGACTACAGCCTCGAGTTGTAGCCTTAATTACAAAAGAGATTAAGAAATATTTTCTGTTGTGATGACATTGTCGTTTTATTCTGAAGTAACACACACGCACCTTTGCACTACATACAAATAGTTTTATTAGTTTTTTAAATACCTGTTTCTTTTCTTGATTTAGCTAAGTTAAATATTTATGCTACGCTATCTACAAATCCCACTGCAAGCCTTCTGGGAGGTAACGGGGAAGAGTTTTTTTTCACTAAGTGACAACCTTTTTAAGTAGAGCTGTATTGATTTATTTTCTATATTTAAGCCTCCAAATTATTACATAAATTTTATCATGTGCTGGAGAGGCAGTCCTTTTTCGCTGTGTTGATTTGCTATTTTTATGGTTAGGTGAATGTGTGCCTTCCTGCGCTCGCTGGTATTTCTGTCTGGCTGCAGTGACACCTACTGATGGCAGAACCCTTGAATTGGAGGCGAGGATGGCCAGCCCAGTTCATGGATTTTCACAATGTTTCAGAGAGAGAGAGAATAACCCACAAAGAACCTATTGGCCACAGGCATCACAATCATTCCTAAAGCCTTTTTTTTTTTTTTTTCCCCCCACCGTTAATTGAGAATCGACGTTCTCCCCAGTCAGCAATGGCAAAGCAAGGAGTGGACCTGACGGCAAGACCTGATGATGGCCAGTTCCCTGCTTGTTTCATACTCATCTCTCTCTACGCTTGTCTCGAACATGTTTTTGTAATAGCAACTGCTCTGCCACCCCAGGTTCACTGCAAATGTTTCAAAAGGCACCCAGTTATCTGCTCTCCCACCTCTCCCAGACTTTTGTCCACATAATACTATCGTTAGCAAAGAGTACAGCTCTGGCTGCAACCTAAACCACAACACAATTAACAAAATAATTACTCCAAGTGACACTGCATTCTGCTCATAGTTAAGTGGTTTTTAAAAAATAACGTTAATTTCCACTCTTGGAACATCTGTGACCCATTCACAGGGCTGCTAAGCAAAAGCAACATTATTGCTGTAAAGCCAAGACCCCCTCCCACTCCGCTCCACAGATGCACACGCATACTCCCTCCAACACACACACAAACAAGACACACTTCTCTTTCTTTTTACCTTTCTGACTTTGGAAAAATGACAGAAAAGTGTCTTAATTTAAGACAGTGACTCCCAAGGTGCTCGTTTTCACTCTGCTCTGGCACGAGATGCCTGCAGTCAGTGTTTTTCTTTTCCAGTGCATCATGTGGTAGCACCGAGACTAGTTTTCAATTTTTCATGTTCTTTAAGCAGTACGTTCTCCCTATTTTATTTTCCATTTCTTTTACTCTTAGAGCGCAAAGGAGAGCTGTTCATGCCTTTCTCTACGCAGCACGAGTCTTTTTCACTTGCGCTTGGCTCTGGGTCAAATATTCATGCGTTATTAGTGTAAAATCTTTGCAAAGCAAAAAGCCACTCTGCTGGGAAACCAGCACACTGAAGAGCACGTTCCTTTTGGTAGTAATTAACTGTAATACTGTGAAGGAGTTCAAACAAAGGTATAAACAAAACACGAAAATTTACAGCACTGTCTTTTTTTTCACCTGAAATATGAGAACTGTCTGCATGTATATCTTTACTTATATAGGATACACTGCAGTTATAAAGCTGGCAAAAAAAAAAAAAGAGGAACACTAAACATAATTTAAACAAGTAATAAGAACTTAATTTGCTCAAACTGTCAAAAGTATTGCCGACGTTGCTGCACATGACAAAACTCATCACTTCATCACGATTGCCTCAGAACAATATGACTTAGCTTTGAATAGCTGTCCTTAAAATCTGGCAATAGAAAACAAGTGCAAGGCACCCATTAACACAATCTCAAAAAGTTAAAAGGAAAAGGAGTTGTGCTCCAGGAACCAATTACGATGTTTGCTACTCGCTAGTGCCACCACATGGAGTGATATTTGAATATAATCCAACCATTATAGAACCAGGGAACTGTCTGTAAATAATACATTGTATACCATGCTTCAGCAAGACAGCAGAGAAAGATATATAATCTCCTCTCTACTGTGCGAAGCTCAGACTGCATCCTCGTGAAAGTGGAGATGTCCCATTTCTAAGAGCATGAATGCACTGTAGTAAAAGCAGAACAGTCAAACGGCTTTATTCCTCCAATAAAAGAAAGAACCATTTGGTAAAAGGATGCATTACACATTTTCTATTTAAATCAGTTTATAAGAAACAGATGTTAAGTTTCCTTTGGTAAGAAAAAAGAGGGGTTATAAATGAATTAAAGTGACTTCTCGGTGGATCTTCTACTCTTCTTTGTTCCTTTAAAACTTCACGTCAAAAGTGAAGCAAACTGAGATATAAGGTGCTATAATAAGCTAACATAAGAAGGACAAACTATATTTAACTGCCAGTGCCATAAAACATGCCAAAGCCTCCTGTGCTATAGCACAAGAATCAAACATGTGCAACGCAAATACTTACTAAAACAAAGGGACTGTCGAAATACCTGTGGTATTGCCCTATGCTGGCAAGTGCAGAAGAGAGACAGACAAAACGATCGTGTAACGAACCTGCGGTGCTGTAATTTCAGTTTCCCGTTCAGCTGAAGGCACAGTACAAGCCGGCTGCAGCACTTGTATGAAAGAGGTTTACAGGAAATGTTTTGGGGACAACACTGATCTAGGCTAGGGAGACACTTAACTACACGTAAGACAATCAGCCGGCTCAAGGCTTTCTTTGTATTTCTTCTTAGCATTTACTATATATAAGAGATGGTGGCTTTTTTTCTTTTTTTTTTTTTTTCCCTCCTCATGGTGCTAATGTCCTTAAAAAAGCCTTAATTAAATATCAGTCTCCATGGTCTCAGGACAGTGTTTCACGCTCAGCCATTTCAGTGCAGGCGGGCTCAGGCTCCGTGCGGGAATGCTGTCTCCCACATGGCTCCACTGAACTCATCCTTAACGATCTACTCCCGCTTACCTAACTTCAACACTATTTTTCCTGAGACTGCATTAATGAATCCAATAAATAAAGCATTGTATCACCCATGCAGTATAGACATTAATTTTAGAACAAAACATTAATCAATTTAAATTTATGTACTAATGCAGACACAATCAATTTGAACTTCTTATGACAATTAACAAAGCTTTTGCTACATCCCTAAAACACACTGACCCATCAATTATGGTTTGCATCAAACTAATGCTAATGGTACTTCCTTCTTCCTTAGGCTGTCAGCAGCCTACCTGATTGGTCAACTTCAATGCAGCAGATCAATTAATATAAATTATACATGCACGGAAAGATGGGTTAATATCATAAGTTCATTTAATTAATTGTGTTTGATTAAATGAGGTACTTTCATTAGCCCTCTTAGCCATGAACCATATATACATCATAATCCTTTTACAAGCTCAGCCGTCCAGACACAGACCTGACATTGGGAGCATATTCAAATTACCAGCCGCAGCCATGCAAACCTCCCTGCATAATTAACAACTAAACGAGCTGCAGTCACTTAAGCTGAAAAGAAAACTGTTCACATCAACCTCTCTGATACTGTTTAAATTGAAGATGTCATGGGTAAAACAAAGGTGAACAGACAATGGTAATTAAAAATTAAAAAGGACAAGGGGGATTTGCTACTAATGGAAGCAAAGTGAAAAGAGGGCTAAGGGCCTGGTTCTTAAAAAAAAAAGAAAGAAAGAAAAAAAAAAAGAAAAAGGATGATGGTGTTAGGTGATTCTGCTCTTGTTCCTATAAGAGTGAGCTAGGGTGAGCAGTGTATGTCAGGCTTCAGAAGGAAAATGACAGCTTAGCACAGAGATCGTCCTACGGCTGGGTGAGCTTATAAGAAACACTACATTAACAACAAGGGAAATCCTAACATGGGCACAGCCAAGCACTTTGTTTTTACCCTGTATGGGGAATGAGCTATTTCTATGGGAAACATTGCATTTTCCTCAACTTAAAGAAAAGTCTAAAGAGCAGTCTAAGACCTGCCTCCTTGGCTTACCTACCCGCTGTGAAAGGAATTCTTTACAATGAACTTTCCTAGAAGTAACTTATCTGGGTCCCGACATGAAAAAAATACATCAACCTGAAGGAAGTTTTTCTCTCTTCCTTGGTTCAATGCCTGCTCTTCCAGGCACAGTTTCAATTCACAGCTGTGCTCAAGATACAGCAAATGCTGCTGCTCTACAGCAGTGAGAACATAAGCATGAATACGAAACTGCAGAAGAACTTGCTGACTACAACTCAGCAGCATCGCTTTGTAACAAAAATATTGGCATGATATCCTGATGTCATTCTACATGTTAAATACAAAAGAAATATATGACGAAAGACCATGGGCATCCAGGGCTTCCAGCTGTTGGTTCATTATCTCTGGTAAAAATATGTATTCATTACTATTATATTCCAAGCAGAAAAGCACAGGTACAATTTTTCAAACCAGCAGCATATTATAAATATACTTCAGAGTTTTCTCAATAATTTCAATATAAACAATTAGTTATTGCAAATTATACTGCAGACACAATTCAAAGAAGGCATTAAGATATCATGTTGCCCTGGTATACAATAAAAAAAGTGATGTTTTGGACTAGTCAAACTTCCTTCAAAGTTAATTTCAGCATCTACCGTTTGATAAAAACCTCATTATGGTGGAATTCCTTTGAATTCATGAAAAGCATTAGCAGACTGTCTGCCCACGAATGCTGCCCCGTGTAAAACAGAGAAAGGGCACTCTGGGGTAAAACAGTATCGGGGAGGGCGATGATAGAAAGACAAAGGAGACTCCAGAGTAATGTTGACTAGCCATGACTTCCAAAAGACATGAGTTAATTTGTGTTAGCTGTCCTGGAAACTCAGAGGAACTTACTGCTTAATGTCAAAGTTATGCAAGCTGTCCCGTTCTTCAGCGCAGTGATGCTGCACACAGGGATGCTCTGCTGCAAGATCTCTGCTGTATACGGACCTGTTACATGAATGTCCTTGAAGCATATATTTTGACCACAAGCCCTCACATGAAAAAAAATCTTGGTCTGGTCACAGGAAAACAAACTATTGCCTTAAAATAAACAAAAAGCAGCAGTTTCTGTGAGAGTCCAGCATTTTGGTAACCAGAAGAATTCCACGGTTCCCGTTAGAAACTATCACAGTGCAAGACCATGACTTGCTCTTGTGATGTACACCCACTGTTTGTACTCTTCTGCTCTTAGACCATGGGGCTGGACTGCAGTATTAATGAAAATGATCATCGCATTTTGACAAAACCGAAGAGAAGGAGAACTGTCACATTACTATATACACTGAACTAAATATCAGACATATTATTCAGCATTGTTATCTGCATTATACTGCTGAGACAGCATTGACTTGGGAAGGAGAGCGACTGCACAGGAACTGCACTGCTGTCATTGAATTTTTATAAATAATCATTTGTAGAGCTATGATGGATTAAATATCCCCAAATTCCAACAGGTACTTTACTTTACTGCATACATCTGTCTTTAAGCCTGTGTATACTTCCAATAAATATTAATAAATTCACTTTATTCATTGGCTTAAGTAGAGGGAGTAACAGTACAGTTTATCCAGGGAATTGTAGCTCACAATTCCTCATGCTCGCAAAAGCAAGCATAATTAGAACTTGATCTCTTACTAGTCTATTTATTCAGGCCATGTTTCTGTTTGAGTACTTGAGTGGAGAAGAAGCTGTGAATCCAAACTTTCCTAATTTTTACATTGGGGAAGTTCCCATTCTGGGACACAGGTGTGGAACCAAGAACGAGCTGCAAGCAGTTTCAGGGTGAGAAAGGAGGAGAAATACAGTCTGAGCATAGTGACTATCAAACAGCATAGAAAAACATCCCTGCAATCACGGTGTAATGTCAATAATTTGAAGAGTAATCCAAACAGATGCTTAATTCATGTAATGACAACCTATGTCTTGTTATAGTTTGCCTTGTCTCTCGTACACATTTGTTTTCAAAATGTAACCTTTAAGAATTCAATTCCTGGAGTTTAACTAATCTGCTTTCTCTACTAAAGCATGAATAATATTCTTAAGTATTGCTAATTCAGCATTGAAAAATAAATTACACTTTAAGCCAAACAATTAACCCACAACTTCAAAATGCTTCTATGTTTCAATGAATGTTGCAAGGAGAAATAATGAGGCTGCCCCCTCTGCTGCCCTCATCTTAAAATCTATGAAAATTTCACAGGATCGAGTAATATTAAATCAAGTTGCTGCTGACTCAAAACTCCGTCCAATAACCAATCATAAAAGCAGCCTTACTCCAAGTTTTAAAATTATTCCATAGTGGCTTTTCCTTGGGATATTCCCATAAAAGATGTACCACGCACTTCTGTTGGCACAACACGTGTCAAAAGCTGTACCTTACATCCTTAGGGAAGTGTACTGCAATCCAACATGACTTGTTCAGAATTTGGTGCTAATCTTACATCTTTATTCCACTGAAAACATTTAAGTTATCTTTGATAAAAAAAGTCCAGTAAGGTTCAAATCTCCCTTCTGTAAAGCTAAGGACAAAAAAGCAGCAAGCAGTTAATACAGTTTTCTTGTAAATGATTCCGACCTGTGACCCCAAACATCCCAAGTCTGTCCATATTCACTGGAGCATATCCAGAAAAATGTGGAAAACAGAACTGAATTTCTAATGTAAAGATGGGGAAAGTCAAAACAATGATAATAACAATCATAAACCCAATTGCATTGTAAGTCTTTCTCATGAGCTGAATAAGAGTGTAACTATTTTCTTTTTCCTTTGCGATTGAAATGTAATATTTGTGCTCTGTGCTTTCTCTGTAACACATGAAGGTATTGCTGACATTTAAGGGCTGCAGAGAATTCAGAAACATCTTCTGTTTTAGGTGTTAGTGAGGTCGTCAACAACTGTAGAAGAAATACTGAGTCCAGAAATTGCATTTCAACTGGAGAGAAAGTTTTCTGGTACATTTTTTTTTTCAGTCAGATTGGGTCATCTTTACCTTAAGCTTCTGAGACTTTATTAGTGTACATTACAGTCTTCATGGTTTTAAAGCAAGGTACATTTTCTTATTTTTATTGATACTGGTTTGCTCTTAGATTAGATTTTTGCCCTCTCAAAGAATATTCTAACCTAGTTTCACATATACACAGGCATTTACGATTAAAACTATCAAGAAAATATCAGGTAAGCCAAATAAAAAATTAAAATAATGGACCATAGGAGCGTATCCAACATATTCTATATGCCAAGTGACATCCAATCCAATATACACTTCACATTTTTTCTACTTGTTTCTTAATTTTATCAACAATTTTGCTGTGTTATCAGGGAATATTAGATAACCTTCAAAGCGTACCAGATAGTTATTACATTTTTATAGTTTAAAAAAAAAAAAAAAACACCAAAAAAACCCAAACAAAGCCAAAACAAACAAAAAACCCCCAGTTATAAACAACTAGTGGCTGGCTTCCAAATTAATTTTATAATAACTTTCAACAAATTAACAGGTAACACCTATTCCTCATGCTGAAAGAGCTTCTAACATTATCATTGGCATTGAGAAGTCCAAAGCCCTGGATCTTGCGTACAGACCCTCCATATTTAGCAGGTTTTGCCCTCAAAAAAAATCTTCCTAAAAAATTTTCTTTTATAACTTTGAAGATTTTAAATCTTCTAATCAGTATCATCAGCAACATCTTCAACTACAAAAGATTTAATATCATGCTACTTTTAATTCTTGTGAGCTATCCTACAGACATCATTAAAAACTATGCAGCAACTTCTTGCAAAATACACGGTTAAGCGTAAAAAGGGAAAAAGTAATTATTTTAAATGGCCTTTGTATGCTCACCCAGATATTTTCCTTGGTGAAGACAGACAGAACTTTACTGATATCTAAACTAAAGGACATCCTGAGTCCATGTGCTAGATATTTAGAATCAAGTCCCATATATCGTAAACTCAGGACGCACAACAGAAATCACAGACAGTACATCAGTTTGCAGCAACTCAAAATTCAGACCTCATATACAATGCACATAGAATCATAGCTTCATTTAGGTCAAAAAAGACCTTTAAGATCATCAAGTCTAACCGTAAACCTAATGTTAAGCCCATTAAGGCTCAAAATGCCTATTTAGAAACCAGTCAAGTATTGAGATTCTTCTTTCTTTGAGTCAGAGGCTTTTTATATATTTAAAACAAAATCAGACTACTGCCATTACTTCCAAGCCTGGAAGAACTGGTGTGTTATATAGAATTCACTGGAGCGTGCCTTTCTTTCCAGCTTTGTAAGTAATAGCAGTGCTCCAATTTTTGTATTAAATACATAGAAAAAAAGTCTTGATTTTTAAACCATAAAGAGAACTGAAAGCTCTTTATAGTGAGGATCAGTTTCCTTCGATTGATTTTAAAAGTCCATTTTCTGTCTCAGGATTGGCAATGTGAGAGGAAAAGAGAAAGGGTGAAGGAGAACAACTGTCTCTCTTTAGAAAATCATGAAATTCATTGCAAGAAATAAATCTGACAGGGGAAATAGAAAACCCCAAACTTTGCATTATTCTGTTTTTTGACAAGTGAACCTTTTTCCATTTTTAGTTAGGTTTACATGAGTCTTGTCAAGAATCACTGTTAACACTGACAGCTTTATTATTTCTAAATTTCTTTTACTGTTATTGGAAACACTATTTGCACCACATAGGCTAAGGTAATTATAACACAACGATAGGGGTGAAGAGAGCAATATTTTTGTTGCTATATGTTAAGAATGAAACTTGGCAGTGCAAGCACTGCATTTTGCAAGTGTATGCGTGCATGTGCTGGAAGAGGACCACATTTTCCTCTTAGAGGCAACAGTTTATAAACCATTGCATTCACAGTCAAAAAAATTTTTGGCCATAATTGAAAGAAGCATAAAAACATATTGCCTGTTTCAGTAAAACCCGTCTTATACACTAAGTTCTTTTAAAATTGTTTAACATCAAACTTGTTCTCTGCTCACAGAAAACGCTTACTGGATTATAGAAATAAACTACTTATAGATGAAAACCTCCCTTCCCACATACAAATACATACACATGCGTGCTTTGCATTCTTAAATTTGTATTTCAATAACATTTTTTTGTGAGAACACCCATTACAATATTCACCAAGGAAAACCTCTACTGGAATCATAACTGCCCTTCTACAGGGACTGAGAAACTCATTTTATGAATTTTGAAACCTAGCTATGCAGGCAATACTGATTTTTAGCTTTTTTTTTTTTTTTAATTTAGCAGTATTTTGATATTCTGGCTGTCACGTAACTTCAGGCAAGTAATGTGAAGGACCTAAATGTAAAGCTACCAGCAGCTGACTCCTCCAGTCATTTACCAATGTTTTTATAAGTGGAGTGGCAGTAGTGTGAAAGATGTAGGGAAAGGATTATAGTGCTTAATGGCCACTAGCATAAAAAAGCATACTAGTCTTCAGAAGCACTGAAAACTCAAATGAACGCTATATATCCACAGTCATAATTCCAAAATTTTCAGTGCTAAATTCCAAATTACATGAGAAGACTTACCATGACTTCATGTAAACTCTGAAATTATGACTAGAAGCAATAACCTGTGAACATTGACCTGGCTGAAGGCAGAAACTTGGTGATTAGAAAAACAGACTGGGAATCCAGTACTAGGACTAGGGCTAGCCCCAATGTGAAGCCCTGAGAATCTCCCAGGCTTCAGGCTCTCACCAGCACAAGAAATGCCAAATTAAATTCAGCAGAAGCAAAAGCAATTCAATGATTGAGTGAGAAGAAAGAAGATCCCATGCCTTGGCCTTTGTATTAAACTACTCTGCTCCGGGACTTTTCAGACAGAGGTTGACTTCCCCTTTTTATCACAGACTTTCCTTTTGCCCCTGGGCAAATCACTGATGGTCCCACGTACCTCGTTTTGCAATTGGGACAACTGTCTGCTTCCACACCTCAAATCTGTGCTGTCAAATGCACACATTAATGTATAGGAAGGACTTACAACTCCAGTGAAGGAGACCACCAAAGGAATTTCAGTGTATATGATACTTGGATGCAAATTCAACTATAGTAATGGAAGTTCAGCTCCATAGGATTTTGAAACACCTGAATTGGAAGGAAATTTGCTGGATCTTGCTAAAGAAGAAAACTGAGTCTAAACAATAATTTATTTTTTCTGTATGTACTACAGAGAAGCATGTTCTTTACAAGTAGTAAAATCCACAAAACGAGGCATGAAAAGAAATCCCTGCCTCAGAGAGCTTGCCAGCTTAGCATAGAGGTGTTGTGGCAATGTGGAAGTATTCCTTTGCCTTCTGAAAAAAGGGTGTCCCCTCTCCCAAAACAGCTGCCTTACTGCTATTAGTAGATCCAATGTTAGCGCCAGCACTTCGCAACTGCTAAAACTTTTAGCAGAAGGCTTCTGTGAAAAAAGTTCTCTGTGATTAAGTCCAGGTGCTGGCAATAGAAACAGGGAAATCTGCCCATACTTACCTTTCCTTTAGTGGAATGATTTTAATCATGAACAGTCAAGAAAGTATTGGAAATCATTCCTGTGGTGCTTGCACCTCCAGCAACTAACCCCCATTGACAGCAGAGGATGTCTAAAGCGTGTAATTCTATGACATGTTTAAAAATAACGAGGTGTTGAAGACCACCCTCACGTGGAGGTTCTTGAACGCTTCTCCATCACCCCACTTTATATGGTCTTGGCCCACACAAGTGTCCCAGCTGGGTCCACATCCCTGACTCCAGCTAGGCTGGATGGGAAGATGAGGGATGAGGCTTGGTTCTCACAGCTGGAGCCACACTCAACTCTCTGTGCTAACCAGCAGGAATTGCACTCTGAAGGCTG